>NC_133755.1:165437821-165742988 GCF_036562045.2 Rhinolophus sinicus | reverse complement strand
TTACAGTTGGGGTGTGGGGCGAGATGCGGGCAGGATGGTGCATCCAACCAGGAGAAGTTAAATTCTTCTTTCCTCATACTCTGCCCCCTACACTGTTTCTATCATCAGCAGGAAGGCAATAACTACAACGTTTTGGAAGAGCTTTCAAACGACATGGTTTTACGCCTTTCTCCTCTGGCAATTGTAATTTTGAAGAAAAAAAGCCCACTATTCCTTTAATGAATCAATACAGTCTTGCTTATATTTGTACTTGTAATGACCCATAGAGTATTCATGGTGAAAGCCACTGAGCACATCTTTAACAACTGATACGTAATTGATTTATGCACATAATGAGAGTCCTTTGCCTCTTTCTTTTTCTTTTAAAGACTAGAAGTTGAAGGGAAATAGGTGCTTGGCATCCAAAGTTGTAGGCAGGCAGGAGCCCATGAATGGCACGTTGAGGTTTTCTGTTTTGTTTAACTATAAAGGTAAGGTAGCATTTGGCAGGCTAGACTCAATACTAGTGAGTGCCAAGAACTTTCCTATGGAAAAAAGAACTAAATGCAAAATTAATGATCCAAGCATTAAAGCCCCACAGTGCATGCAAGCACTTCACATTTAAAGCACTCAGAAATAAAAAGGGAAAGTTTAAGGTCCGATGTGCCATCGTCAGTGTGAGGCATCTTCTTTCGACTCTCAGAACTGAATCTTCAGGAAAAAAGGCTGGAAAAGGCAGGGAGATAAACCTGAGGAGTAAGGAAAACAGAACCCATGCCTGGTGAAGTCAGACACTGGCATGAAAACCCAGTGTTGTTGCTGTTCTCTCTCTCTTTTTTTTCCTCCAAAATAACTTTCAGTTAAATTACCAGCCGACTGGAGTACAACAGATCTCTTCTGATGTGGAATTCTAAAACTGACAGGCAGCATGAAAAGCCTTCCTGACTAAAGGAAAGAATTGCTCATTTGCTCTTCAGTTGGAAAAAAAAAATTAAGAGGCTATCAAATCAAATATGCCTTAGGAATTACATTAAATAATCAGAGTCAATAGACTATCTGCCATCTAAATGCATAGTAATAAAAAAAAAAAGACAAGAAAAAGAAGGGAAAAAAGTACATTCATGAAGTCCACTTTCTGCATACCTTTTCAAATTTTGTCAGCAATTCCCGTAAGCTGAAGTTCAGACCAATCATCGTCCAGTAGCCCTTGAAGTTTACATCTTTCCAGCAAACTTCCTTTAGACAGCAGCCTTTAACTTCCAAAAACCGTATCTTTTCCGGCTATACTTTAAAATCCTTTGTAAAATCCTTTACAAGCCTTGCCCTTGAGCTATGGTCCATGAGCAGCAGCAGCAGCTTATGCTGGGACATTTTAGCCACCCCACCGTGGGTCCGTTTTTTCATGAACTTCGGAGTTCACAAGGAATAGACCCGCTTCTATAATTTCTGGGAGCTGTGTTCCACGAGGCTAGCATGGGCTCCTTTTTCTCTGGGAAGCCCAGGATTCCCTTTTGCTCACCTCACTAATGACCTGCAGCCCACAACTGGTCTCTCCAGGGCCCCAAGCTTAGAGTTTGGTCTCAATTACACACAGCAAAAAGAAGCTATATCCTGGAAACTTGCATGAGAGAAGGCAAAAAAAAAAAAAAAGAAAAAAGAAAAAAATATGAGCCAAGTATTACCAACTTCCTCCATTCAGACTGGTTTCAGAAAGAAAAAGAAAAGAGAAAAAAAAAAAAAAATCCTGGGTAAAGAGCCAGTTTTCAAACAGCATGACTTATGTGGAGTTCGAACAGCAAGGAGTGTACTCTTGTCTGAAGAAACACCCAAACACGGGACAAGAGGCCACCGGTTTGCACTCTCCCAGACACCCGCAGCCTGCGTTGCTATGGTAACCACCAAGCTAGTTTCAGTCCATTTCCCTAGGTCAGGCTATGCCTAAGGGATGCTGTCAGTGCAACAGAACTAAGCTGTTTGAAAAGTTGTTCTATCGGTCCGGAGAAAAGTTCGAGCAGCAGATCTCCTGACCCCCTTTGCAAAGTTTGTGGCATGCGGAGCGGGGGGCAGAGTCAGCTCAGGCAGATTCTCTGGCTGATCTGACAGTGGTGTGGTAATCCACGTCTCTTTCCAGCAGTTGTTTATTATTTTAATCAGCATCCTCCCTTCCACCACCCCTCACACAGTTTGAAGTAAAGCTCACTCCCACTTCCTGGAGGCCTCCCTGCC
Source organism: Rhinolophus sinicus (assembly GCF_036562045.2). Taxonomy (NCBI): domain Eukaryota; kingdom Metazoa; phylum Chordata; class Mammalia; order Chiroptera; family Rhinolophidae; genus Rhinolophus; species Rhinolophus sinicus. The sequence goes on along the minus strand of NC_133755.1, from coordinate 165,740,783 downwards.
CCAAAATGCAGTACATAGCTCTCAAATTGTCTTGATCCTGACTTGATCCCAGGATTCAGATTCCAATTTGGAGCCCACCCATGAAAACAAAAGGGGAAGGTGTACACGACAATACAAGTCACTAAACAAAATATGGGTGATCAATTGTATTATCTCAGGAAAAGGTTTTAACAGTACAATGATGTGTAAAATAAAGGAAAGTTCTTTGATCTCACTGATACTCTAAGAGTCATTCAGACTGTTATCATCTGGGGAATTTACTGGTTGCTGCAATAAAACTTAATAAGTGAACCTACTCAAAATGCAAGTAATAATCAGTTACTTTAAAATGTGTCATCAATTTTGATGTTAAATTATTACTGGTACTCAGAGAAACACTATCTTCTGCAAAGTTTTAAGTGTAATTGCTTTAGAGAAAAAAGTTCAAATGATATATTCTTTGCACTGTGACTATGGACATCATTCCAAGGCAAAAATGTGATTTTGCTTTTTGCACCACATAGCTATTTAGTATACCAGCAAAAGTTAAGTGTGACAGATGTGTCCACAGGAAACGTATTTCTCTAGCTGTGTGTAGAATTTCGTCATAAATATATAACGCTTTTAAAAATGACACCATCTCAAATGGAATGTTAATCTTAATATAACTAAATTTACTCTTTGCATCGGGGCATAGAACAAAGGGGAAAAAAACCTGAAATTAGAATATTTCCTAAAAAGCTATTTAAATTACTTAAATGTCAAAATTGTTAGCACTCATTTAATCATATGTAGAAAGAGATTCTATTAACAACAGAAAAGAACAAGAACCTATCAGGGAACAGTATACAATATGATTATGACCTTTTGGATTTGTACACCATTTTTATTTCCATTTCATTCCCAACTTATTTTCATATCAGTATTTAAATAACATGTGTTTTACATATGCGAATCTACACAAAATTTAACAAGCTTTTAAAATATTTTCATCATTTATTCATAAAACCCAACATGTCCCCAGGGGCAAAATGGCTTTATGAGATTTCTAGCAGAATGCGTTTCACCTCAAAGTGCCCAATTCAGATATATACACAGACACTATTAATTTCAAAAAGAAGTGTGGTAAGCTAATGATTATCCAGAAATGTATAAGTAAAAATAATCTGGGCAGTTTGGATCAAAAAAAAGCATTGACATCATCAGGAAGACCAATCAGAAATGGAGCGAAGAAACATACAGAAACTGACCAGGCTGACCCCGATCTGTGAGGGCTCTGGGGCCACATGCTGAGATCTTTCAGCAGCAACAAATAAACTTTTTACATAAATACAAGACAAAAGGAACCACCAGCACCACCATCACCAACAGCACCAGCACCAAAAATAAATAAGGAGAGAGAGAGAGAGAGAGAGAGAGAGAGAGAGAGAGAGAGAGAACAATCTTTCTCAGCTGGGCAAACTTCCAACTACCACCCAGGGTGCTGGATGTCTGTGATCAGAGACATGTGCAAACATGCAATTCTTCATGCACGTATCTGAAGACTGAATTAAATAAAAACTTGTGGAACAACAGAGAATACCATAATATTTCTCTAAAAAAGACTCTTACGTTTAAAGGGTTCTTATACCAAGACAAGAACGATATTTGAACTCCAAATATATTTTATCCTTATACAAGGCTGATCACTAGGATGGAAAAGAAGAAGGATTCTGCATATTAGGGAGTCTTCCCAAAAGATAAGAACAAGGACATTTTTATCAGCGCGACAGGCACCTGTGTTGCAGAAGTGACAAAAACAGGATAAGGAAAGAGAGGAAGAGTGCGTTCCCCCATGGAATTCTAGAGTGGAGTACCCAGAAGTCAGTGCCTCTGGACCAAATACTAGCTTCCCTGACATTCCCTGAAAATGCCCCATACCCTCTTCTCGGAACTGACATCCTTGGCTCAGGCAGGAAAGAGAAGGTTTGAATAATGTTTCCTGAATTACATTTATAAACTATCAAGAACTAAGATATGAATGAACCTAGCTATGATGACACACTCTTTAGGATCCAACATGGAACCATTCAAAATAAAATTCTTTTTTAAATTCTCACCTAATTTTTATAACAGGGTAACTATACTCTCACTAAAACACTGGAAAGCAACTAAAACTCTTATTTGTAAAGTGTCAAAGACAAATGGACTACTTATTTAAAACTCCAATGGTATTCTACAAAATTCAAATCGCTAAATATTTAATACATTTTTTAAAAGTACTGTGCTCTTTGATATTAGGTTGGTGACAAGTAATTTAATTGCGGTTTTTGCAATTTCAACTTTTTAAACCGCAACTAGTTTTGCACCAACCTAATAACTGAGTGACATGTTAGAAGTGAGGCTTGTAAAATGTAAATGTGAATTGCTTATATAACAGTGAGCACATTTTACTATGTATTTGTGTTTGATACATATAAATAAGTGTATTTTCTCAGTTTAAACTCTGTATACAAAATACCATCTTGATAATATACCTTACCTCTCCACAGTCGTTTTTTTTTTATACCAAGTACCTCTTTGATACATTATTTCCTATAATCCCAGAGTCATTAAGACAAAAAATAGAGGACTCCAGTGAAAGCAATGCATCAAGAGAAGATGATGAAAATAAGAGTAGTTCACATTTTGCCAGTCTACCCCAGCGTGCAAATAAATTGTGAACTAATCCTCAAGAGGTGTAATAAACATAATACCACCAATCATTGCAACAGATCAACACCCAGTACCCCAAGATTCTCTAGGGAAACAAACCAGGTCTCAAACATAGAGATTTAGATTCATGAGAAAGTGACGGTTACAGAACCACCCAGCAGCACAGGAAAACTCAACAATAGAATTAATAAAGTCTAAATCTAAATGACTTAATAAAAACCACATTCCGTTGCCCAAATGAAGAGATCTAAATGTCTACATGGCTTTGGCCAAAACTTTCAAAGGATAAGGCATTAAAAAACTTTTTATGCTTAAAAACTATATTTCATTGAATTTGTTTTAAAAAAGTCACTTATTTAGCAATTTCATCAAGGCAATAAGACATTCTTTAGGATTCAGTCAAATACAAGCAAAACAAGCCGTCTAAATTGTTTGTTGAAGAACAATCCAAAAAGAGAAAAACAATCCATATAGTGACTTTTAATATACCTTTCCAATTGCACATAAAGTTCAAATTTTTAAAAACTATAAAGTATGTTTTTTGTGCAAAACCTAACAGGTTTCACTTTATATGGTCAATACAAAGAAAAGAGAAAAGAAAAGAAAAGAAAAGAAAAGAAAAGAAAAGAAAAGAAAAGAAAAGAAAAGAAAAGAAAAGAAAAGGAAAGAAAAGAAAAAGAAAAGCCTTCTTGGGATCCTCTAAAGCGAAGCATATGGAGGTCAATAGGTGATTTCAAATAAATTGGTACATCATGGCTGTATTCAAAACGAAGACCTTCAGGCATGGGTAGAAAAATTTACTTGTTATAATCCCATTCTGACTCAAGGAAAGATCCAGGTTATAATACCTTTAAAAGGAATATGCACAATTCTCCTTTTCGTAACTTTCTAAATTGGGGTTTATAATTCAAAAATAAAATAGCTTCAAGACCCTAATCATGATCTGAGATTTCAATTCATTATCTACTGCTGCTGTAGTTCTATTAAGGGGAGACTACTCAATACATTACAGCTTTCTAGTTAATATCAGCCAGCAAACAAGTCTGTCAGCTGGTAGCTATTTAAAGTAATATACAGCCCTAAAGGGCAGAAGGTTCAATCTAAAATGGAGGCCTGAGCCCCTTGATGAAAGGCGGAACTCTCCTTTTATCCCAGGAAGTTCAGACAATATGCTTTGTACACAAAGAATTATTTTTAATGTTCATTTCTTCAATAATGTCATCTAGTTTGATAATTATACAGGTGGCAGTTGGGAGATAAAAATTATAATTCTTAAGAAAAACACTCAACACTTTATATATTTCCATAATCTACAGCTAGAAGATTCTACTAGACAGTTTAAAGGCACAAAGAGCTTTTTCTTCTAAGGGAAGTGGATGGATGGGGTAAGGATTGAGGAAGAGAAACCCCAGCTGATCTACTTCTGAATTAGCCAACCAGGTGCAGGGGTCAGCCTTCAGCAACCTTCTAAATATTTAATGATTCAGAGAGCACATCATTAGGTGACTAAAAATAATTCCAAGACAAGTTAATGTTTCAAAACCATATCCTTCCTAAGAAATAGGCGGCATCAGACAAGAGTGAAACCATCTCAGGCGGCCAAGCCTCACAATTCCAGATGTCTCCTGATAGCACAAGCTGGTGGGATATGCAACTAAGTCATGCAGGGCTTTGAAGAGGTTCTTAAAGGTTTCCAAAGTTTTCCCAACTTTCCTCAGCTATCCAGGTAGAGAAAATTAAAGCCAAAATTAAAACACAAATTTTAATAATAACAACAAACATGTCAAGACAAATCAAAATTGAAGGTCCTGTTTTCATTCACAAGTACATCATTGGTGTACTCTTCCCAGCAGAGCTTTATTCCTGTAATCTGATATGTATTTAAGGAACTGGACATTGGGTGAACACAGATGAAGTTCAAACTAACCCCGTGAGATCAGCTATGCTTCTGTGTGCGTAATATTAATCATGACTCATCTTCACTAATCTCACCAATAACCAGTCAATATACTTCTCACACGAACCACCTGTATTTATAAATATGGCTCCCCAAAAGTCATAAACCATCATCTCCCTTTTGTGTCCTGAGTGTCTTTAGTTATATTTACTTTCTCTACCTTTATCTCACTTCCTTCATTTGTTTACTCTGAACAATGAGTTCTGTGTTATGACTTTGTTTCTTCCCAAAGATTCCAATAAAATATTCTATAGACAGTGAACCCAGACAATGTATTATGCAGCTCATAATAAAATCAGTAGGCTGATTACAAAGGGAAGAATTCCTTTGTCTGATAGAGTTAAGTTAAGCCATTACATTTCCTGGAGATTATTGGAAGCAGCAGAGTTCTCTTTTAAATATCCACCCAATTTAGGGATGGAGATAATTTAGCAATATTCATCAAACATTAAAATTTATATAACCTTTGAGTCAGAAATTCTATCCCTAGGAATTTAATTTGCAAACATGTGTACAGACATATGTACAAGAATGCTCAATAAGTCCTATTTGACAGAGCAAAAAGCTGCCAACAATCTAAATGTCCATCAATAGGTAATTGTGTAAATAAATTATTGCAGATTTCTCACAATGGAATGCTGTTCAGCTATGGAAAAGGAGATGATGGCTATGTGCTGATAAATAATCTCTAATATGTATGTATGTATGTATGTATGTATGTATGTATGTATGTATATAGGACTTATATGTATATGTCCAAAAGGGGATACTTACATAGTTACATAAAGGTACAATACACAATACAGACAGTATTTCTGGAGATATACAAGGTATATAAGAAATAATCTGTAATATATATGTACGTATGTAGGACATATATGTATAAGCCCAAAAATGGGATACTGACATAGTTACATAAAAGTATAATATATGCAATACAGACAATATTTCTGGAGAGAGAGAGAGATAGATAGATAGATAGATAGATAGATAGATAGATAGATAGATAGATAGATGATGATAGATAGATGATAGATAGATAGATAGATAGATAGATAGATAGATAGATAGATAGATAGATAGATAGATGACAGATAGATAGATAGATAGATAGATAGATAGATAGATAGATAGATAGATAGATAGATAGAATGTGATTACCTCTGGGAGAGGGCCTGGAGATCTAAGTGTCTAGAATGGGACATTTTATCTTAAGTCTTTTATACTGGGTGAAAATTTTACCACAGGCACATGGTACTTTTTCTACATAAAATTAAATCAATATATAGATGAAATATTCCCAAGTAAAAGACATTTATCTTTCTAGGTAGAAATCTAGTCAAAAAATGGTGGCATCATTAGATTTGAAGGTAAATGCCGCCAGAGACAATCATTTTTGTCTCTGAAAGTTTCAGAAGTTTTGAAGTGCCAGATGGTCCGACATTCTAGCAAGTGAGCCCTCAATAGAAAAAAGCCTTTGGCAGCAGAGGGCTGGTCAATAGTAAACTTTTCTAAAGGAGACAGAGACAAAGCCTTTTTGTTCTCCTAAGTTACTCTATAACTAGTAACTCCAGCTTATTTAACTATAACTTTGTGTTTCAATAGGCATTATATAATTTAAGTCCTTCTCTTTCCAAGGAAACCAGTACTCCTATTGTCGTCTAATACTGTGATATCCTGTGGTATAAAATGTTTTGCAATGTTTATAAAATTAGTTGAGAGACACCCCGAAAACAAATGTCTAGCCTGATTTCCTCAAGGCAGTTGAAGTGTGGCTTCATCTCTCAAGTTGGGCTAAATGATTTGACCTGGCAGAGTGTGAGTGTCTACTTAACGGCTAAAGACAGGCTGCAGGACAAACAGCAATTGTGTTCATGGATCTAAGTTACAGGAGTGAGAGAGAAAATGCCATGGACCCTGCCCTGCGTGTCATTTCTGGAGAAGACGTGCTTGATGTGCTATGAAGGTTACGCTAACAAAATACTGAAGGGAATGTGCCACTATAGGTGAAGCAACCACTGGACACCAACATCAAGCACCTTCTGGTTTGGGGCTTTATGAAATGGTAGAAGGAGGTTTATAATCTCTAGCTCTCAGTTAAATATTATCAAACCAAGTAATTTAAAGCTCAATTTAAATCCAGAATTTGACCTGGCAGAGGTTTTAGCTTTAAAATAAAAATACGGGATGATTGTAGCAAATCTAGTATTTATATAAAAAGAGTACTGGCCTCAAATTCATAACCTTGGGAGGCTCAACAAAGACCCAAGTGATGTCTTTTTGCACAAAACCTTTTCGGAATATTACTTCAGAGATGCCTTTATAGTTAACGAAAGATCCACATAATAAAATTGATCCAATTTTTTCAATTACACTGCCACTTTTACCAAAATAATAACACCCATGTTGAGCACCAGACATTTCTGAATGACTGTTGGTAATGTGCACACTCATAATACACACTCATAAGTCTAAGGTCTATCATTAATAACTAGATTCCAAAGACAATGCATGTCATTAAGGGGCTACAAAGACTGCGTAATATTGAAAAGCATCCTAATGCAACCTAAATGTTGCTACAAAATATTCTGAAGAATATTCTTTGACTCATCCTACCCCATCTGTAGTCCCACTTCCAGAGCTGTTCCTTTTTAGCTGTGGCGTGTGTGTGTGTGTGTGTGTGTGTGTGTGTGTGTGTGTTTTAAATCCCTCTTAATTACCTTATAGCCCACAATACACACTCATAGCTCAGCATGACAAGAATTTAAATCATTAGATAATTTTCTCATTAGAAATTATGAATCAGATCATACTACTACTATGATAGTCTGAAAAGCAATACAGAACATTTTCAACAACACGAGAAAGTAATAATTGATATTACATATGAACTAGATGATTTATTTGTATTATTACATCCCAGTCTTATATTATATCTTTCATGGGATAAGAAAGAAAGAATACTCTTGGAGTCAAGGAACCTGGGTATGATTTCATCTACAACACTCATTTAGCTGCTTGACCAAGAAAAAGATACTTGAACCCTCGTCTGGACCTTGATTTTTCTTTGTAAAATGATCCTCTGACACTTTAGCAAACACTCAAACACTCTTATTAATTAACAAAGATATTCACTAGTACTATATTATCATTATAAAGTACTATACTAGTACTTTACTAGAACTAGTATACTAGTACATTATAAAGTTGGTCATTAGTTTCAACAAAAATTCATTGATAATTTTAGCTACATCACATTTAATACTTTCACACAATTCGGTGCAATACGAGGAGTGCCTGCATTGAGTTTTCTGTGTGTAGAAGTAAAAGTGAAGGTTCTACTAAATTTTCATACATTTCCAAAACATTAATAAAAACTCTGAAAAATATATTACAGCAGACTATTTTGAGAAGCATGTGTGTATGTTTTCTTAATATTTCTGCATATTTTCACCAAAATGTTCATAACTTGTTAAATGTTAACACTGGCCATTAGTAGCAACAAAATTATTTAATATAAATAAATTATTAAAAAGTTAATCGATGATCACTACTTTTTAAAAAGCAATATGTAACAAAATATTCATCACATTAGTGAAGTGGTTCCAGAAATAGGAATACTATACTCTATTTTGCTCACTGATGTAGTCCAGAGATTATAATAGTTTCTGATACATAGTAGACAACCAAAAATTAGTAACTGAATTACCGAATCGATGTCACACATACTACCTCTACATACGCTTATAAAATGTTGAGAATTCACACAACAAGGAATCACCAATAAGAACACCTAAATTAACTATTTAAATATCAAAATCTCTTAATATTTTTGATTCTCTTTTGCTTCAGTTCTCTCACTCGCCTCCTAACATGATTACTTCAAATCGTCCTTCTTGAGTCCTATCTCTCTCTACCCTCAAATTCTCTTCTGTATCCTATTAGCATGACGAAAAAAGTAAATTCTTTTCAAAAACTACGTTAATAAAAAAGTCTCTTGCTTTATCTCATTCTCTATTTTCTCATCTATAAAACTAGTATAATAATAGCTAATTCAAATGTAAATTAACTATGACTTTTTTAGAACACTTATACACTTACAACTGACAAGCTGTGTTTGGTCCATAGAAAGCACTTAATAATGATAAAAAGTACAATCCATGCTTACAGTTTTAAAATTCAAAATTCTTGATACTATCATATTAGCCCCTCTACCTTTCCTTAATGGCTCTCCACCTCCCAACCCTCAAAAATCTAAACTGTAATGTAGCACTGCCCAATTGGACTTTCTGGAAGGATGACAATGTTCTCTGTCTTTGGTGTCCAATAAAGTAGTACGGCTATTAAAGACTTGGATGTGGCTACTGTGACTGAGAAACTAAATTTTGATTGTGTTTAATTTTAACTAATTCAAACTTAAATGCAGATAGTCACATATGGCTAGTGGTCTTGTTATATACTCAGGCATGATTTCCTTACAATATTCTCATAGATGTGCTTTTTTAACTTTCTCCAATACAAACTCTACTTTTTCTCCATTGACAGGATTCGTTTACCCTTAAATAATAGCCTCTCTTTTTTCTATTCATTCAAATTTTATCCAAAAAAAGAGGTCTGATTCAATTCCCACCCGCTACTAAAAGCCCAATTTCCTGTTCACTCCACTATGCTGCACCACCACCCTGCACTTTGCTTACATGTTGCCTTGTTTTATTTACAGGCTGTGTTGTCAATTTGTTTCACCTTTCTTCTAATCTCAATAGGGAACAAGCTCTTTGATAGAAGAAGAAAACAGTTGAATATATTTGTCCCTTAAAGGACCTGAAGAATGCTAAACATACAACCATTGCTTAGTAAATAGTTTTTCATTGACAAGAATAAAACAATTAGAATATATTAGAATTGGGGCCAGCCCGGTGGCTCAGGCAGTTGGAGCTCCGTGCTCCTAATGCCAAAAGCTGCCGGTTCGATTCCCACATGGGCCAGTAGGCTCTCAACCACAAGGTTGCCGGTTCGACTCCTCGATTCCTGCAAGGGATGGTGGGCTGCACCCCCTGCAACTAACAATGGCAACTGGATCTGGAGCTGAACTCTGCCCTCCACAACTATGGAGGGACAACAACTTGACTTGGAAAAAAAATCTTGGAAATACACATTGTTCCCCAATAAAGTCCTGTTCCCCTTCCCCAATAAAATCTCAAAAAAAAAAAAAAAAGAATATGTTAGAATTTTACATCCTCAGTGTGACTTTACAATGGAAAAGAAAGCCATGATCTTGGCAGACACTTACACATTTACAAAGTTACTGAAATAGCTCATCTAATTCAATATTCAAGTAAAAAATTCTAGGGGTTATTTTAATAACCCAAGTTACTCTAAATATTTTGCTTTATCTCATCTATAAACTTCTCCAAAGAAAGAGATGTTTCAGTCCTTCTTCTGCCCCTCAAGCTGAACTTCTTGACAGAAAAAGTTAATTTGAATGTATTATTTAATAGCCACACTTTAAATTTTAAAAGAAAGTGCTGCCCTCTTGTGAAATGAGGTAGAAGATTTATCATTTCACTGACAGTTGAGTAAATATCGCAAAGGAATTAAAAATTAAAATTTAACATTAAAACTAAATAGAGTTTATCTCAAAGTTGTATGTATTTCCCCTGAGGTCTCTCCCTCATGCTCTTGGTTAATTTTTCAACCAAATGAAAAATGGATCATCAGAGTCAACTCCTCACAACTACTGTACCCGGAAAATAACGAATGACTGGAATGTTTTCACTATAAGAATAAAAGATTGTAGTTTTTTTAATATTGCATTACTGAGCAAAGCCAGTGAGGAAGCGGATGAGTCGGTGACAACATGGGAAGTCACAAGTCACTTTCTGACCTTGGGCAAGTTTTAACCTGTCTTACGTCCACTTACTTACATATAAAGCAAGTATTTTAATAATACCCAAAACTACATAGATTTATGCTGAGACTCACTGAAATAGTAGAGGTAAAATAATTAGTCTACTCCTTGTCACATGGTAAATGCGTATTAAAGATTGAACTAATAATAACACTATTGCCAAAATATGATTACATTTGTAAGAGGCATTTAAACAATACATTTCCTTAGAAAGTCTAACAATTTCAATATATGTCATCCTTTATCCAGGTATCTATCATGTGGCACAGGTACTTAGTACCGTGAAAAAGATGCAAAAATAATTACTTTGAAGAAGTTTACATTCTGAGCTATGCGTGAAAATACATGGAAAACCATTCCATGACTTCATGAAGAACAAATGTGAGCAGATTTATGATTCACAGAAATGACTATAAAACCTATTGGCATTAAGGATCCAATTAAACATATCAGTTTACTAAAAACTTACTTGAGTGACAAATAATACATTATCTCAATTCTAAAAGTAGCAAAACTAGACTAGGAGGAAAAAAAACCCCACAGATTTAGTGTCAACCAATAGCATTTCCTCTCTTTCCATAGAGTATACCTTAGAATGATCTTTCCCTCCCATCCTGTCCTCTGAGATTGACTGGTTGACAGCACAAAACAATATAGTAACACAGACTAAACCATTTGACTATTTCGCCACGAGGAATTCACAAACCAGTTTTCATTTATCCACCACATTGGGACATACATGTAAATAGCTACCATTTACATATGAATATTATGAACAGGTGTGCCCTTAAAAGAAAATGTTTAAAATTTAGAACATTCTTTGATTTGATTCTCAGCACTCTAAGGGAGTTATCTATTTGAAGTAATCTTAAGCAAATTCTTTTGTAATATAGATCTTTTGTCAAATTAAAGTCCCCCCATATATTTATTTCAGCAGTTTGGATTTTTATGCACAAGAGGTTTTCTTGAGAAAATATCCATGTCTTGATTAGAATTATAATAGAGAATAAAGAAGTGGCCTGGAAGTAAGGTGAAAAAGTGCCTTAATAAGAATATGGATGTTATATTTAGTAATGTAATACATTTTTAGTACAGCTTCCTCCAAAAAAAAAAAATCCTTTAAAAAAAACCCATAAAAATGCAGGAATGACAATCATGCTTTTCTAGTATTCTAATTATTCAAATAGCAGACAGCCACAGAGGAACATTTTTGTGAGCTAACTGAGAAAAAAGTCTCCAATTAAATGTTAAGGAAAGAACATTATCAATGCACATGATTTACAACATTTTAAAATAAATAATACTTTGATTTTACTGAACTTAAGTAAATGAAATGTTGACTCATCTTACACATAAGGGAATTCTTCCAACAAATAAATGAAGGTTAAAATGATGGGAGAAGATACACCTCAATAATTTTTCAAGCTGAACAGAATTACATTACATTGTAACCACTAATTTTCTTAATCTTGAAGGCGGGTGGAAGTTTGACAAAGTGAACCGTTAAGTAAGTACAGTGAAACAGAAGAAGCCGACCTGTCTTGTTACCATTTGTTTAATCTTGTAAAACGGCTCTGTTCAGTGTCCCATATTAAGATTAACAAGAAAAGGCTTTCAAGTTCAGAGCATTAAGAGAAATGGGTCCCCCATAGTGTGTGCTAAATAATGTTTTCCATAAAGGGGTGTTGATTCAACACGATGGATCACTGAACACCATTTTGACATAAATTTTTTTAAAGAGGTGCTTTCTCCCTCCTCCCCTCACTAGCAGTCAAGGCTTCTACGGCACCTCCCATTTTCTGGCAAAGTCGGAAGAATCTGAGAACACTTGTATCACCAACACAGCTTTCTACATGTCTCCCTAACCCCACCCCTTTTTTCCTTTGTTACCCTTAAGCCCCAACAGCTCCTATGTTCAGCACAGATTTCTCAATTGCCAACTTTAAGGCTGCTTTCTCTGGCTCGTTTTATTTTTTCAAATTTTTATGTGTTTCCTCTAACTCTTAAGATTCTGCCTCCTGTTATTAATAGAAGAGGTAGGGTCAACCTCGCTTGTCGACTTGTATAACTACCTTGTTAATATTGCAAAGCACCATTCTACCATATAGATCACATTTCCATCATTTCCCTACATTTTTGTGTTTTCTCTATTCTTTTCCAATTGATGTAAGAGCAAGGCCCAAGGAGGAATACAACAGTTATCTTTGGAGCCATAAAATTTAAACACATCTTCAAAGCAAAATATTTTGTGACTAAACTGTATCTAAGTTCTATGACCGTTCAAAAAAAGAAGGTAAACTACACTTATATTGCACTAAATAAACAAAATTATGCATATTAATTAGGACAAAAGTAATTCTTTAAATTATAGTACCCTCAAGAAAAAAATTACACAAGAATAAGAATTCAATTTGATTATTGTTATGGATATATTTCCAGCACTTCTTTAGAGAAATCTATGCCAACTAGGTTTGGATTCATTACCACTATTTACTGAAATTGAGAAGTTAGTTTCTCTGAAAAACTGCAAATTATGAAACCATAGTTAGCTTTTTAAAATAAAACACTATGGAATAATATAACTAAGAACTATTAGGGAAAAATATAAATTAGTCCTGTAAAAATAAATGTATGACTAATATATAACCAAATACAGATGTAAACATATACCTAGTTATCATAATTTTCATTTTAAAGCCTTTTGGATTATTAGTATATTAACAGCTTGTAAAACTAAATAATATCACATTTGTTATAAAATATTTTTTAAATTTTCAATCACTCTGAGGAGAGATAATTTTGAATACCCTGGTATTTTATACCAAAAGCCTAATTCAGTTTAGAAAATTATTGTGCCTATGTATACAACTCTGTATTTTGGGTTGTTGGATCCAAAATGACTTATAAACATCAGCCATTTGAACTAGTCACAGAGACTTTTTCAGTATTAATTTTAGAGTTCATTTAAAATGGCAGGATGAAGATTAAGGAATTTTACCATTTAATTTTGTACATGGTTCTGTAAGGTTTTGCTTTTCCTAGAAATACATTGATATGCTTTAGCAATTGTGGATCCATGCTTTCATTCACATATATCCCTCCTTTGAAAATGGGAAAATAAATTAGAGTCACATGTGACACAATGTTAAGGAGAAAAATTCCCCATTGACTTTGCCCTTTTTAGGAAGATGATGAAAATACTTAACTACACCACAAATATGGCATGCCAGAGAGACAAAGGACTCACTTGTACATGTAAAACATAATTTTAAAAAGCATGCACGCATGTGTGTAGAAGTATAAAGTAGTACAATTTTTGATCCAGTCTCATTAACACTTCCACAAAATTAACACAAATTTTTAACAAATCTAATTATTTACAAAATAAACAGAAACTTGCATATTTCCATAAAAACTATTCAATCCAAACTTCCCTGTCACAAGACATATTTAAACTCATTTCCTTCCTATTTTTCCTACATGCAAAACTTTAAACTGAACCTAGACTTTGGGTATTTGTAGTTCCTTTATAATACATTATTTTCCACTGCACTTTGATAAATCCAAATTTAATCTTCTACCTTTAAAGGCCACTTCTTCCAAGATATTAGCTCTACTTCGAAAATGGTGTATTTCAGTGTTTAGACTCCACCATTCCGTAATAGAGGCAAGAGCCCTTCGACACAGTACCTTTAACTTTTGCGTCGTACTTTATCTCTGTGCATCAACAAGTTTTTCAGGACAATCTACTATTATTTTCCCTAAAACTGTATGATTATGTTGCATGGAAGGGGGACTGAAATAGAGTGTGCTGGGTGCTGATAGGCACTGTGGGATATTATAAGTTTGTCTGTGTAAACCCAGAAGGAGCCAAAAAGTATTAATTATGCACCGGGTCAAAATTTCCCTGATTATACAACATCCCATCATACATTGCATAGTCATAAATATAACTAATGCAGGGAAATTAATATAATAAAAACATACCAATATTTATTCCCCTAATTCTAGAGGTGACTACACTTTATATTCAAAATAAACCAACTGCCTATTAGAAAAAGATCTCCTCTGCCATGAGCAGGGGATATTGTATCAATGTTTTGTTTTGTTTTTCATTGTCCCCAAAGAAAGTATTTTCAATTAAAAAGATTTAAAAATGGGAAGATACAGAGTTCCTTGAGAGGGTAGAGGAGATGGGTAGATTTGTGACAGTTCATCTCCAAACTGACCTTCTGTCAGTAGCATAGAAAACAGTTGGAATTTGGCCATACAATTTGTCTGATAGGGAAGAAAGCAAACACATAAGTCAGAAATTAAGAAACATCCCTCCCAAACTCCTCAAAATATATCAATTTTGCCCACTCAGATTAGGGTTAGAAGAACAAAAGATCTCACAAAGGAAAAGAAACTGATTACAGTGAAAATGATGTTGGATTATCAGGGCAGTAAATACTACTGACTGGAAAGAAGATCTAAAAATGAGTAGGACATCTAAGAAAAAAGACTCTGAGGCTTTATACAATATGTACAAACTCTATGGACCCACGCCACAAATTAAATCCACACCTGTAAAATTTCCTGACTCATAATACAGGGTATTTGTACAAGTAGTATAAAATTAAAGGAAAATTAGCCATAATAAAAAATAAATAAAACCTTCAGACCATGCTTTGAAGCTTTTTAACTGAGTTAAAATTGGCTAACCCACACACAGATAGTAATTAGAAAAATATCATCATCTTTTCAACAAGGAACATACACTCTGCCTTGTCTGAGATCTCATTAACTTGGAAAAAGTTCCAGTCAAAGACAAACAGGTTTTATATACCGCACTAGATTTTAATTACTGTTAAATATAGTTGTTAATTTTATATTCATGTAAACACCTGCATTGCCTGTGTCAAGATTCCCGAGCAAAAAGATTTCTGTGAACCTAAAATCATAAAATCAACCAATCACAAATTTATTACCTTATGGATGGAAATATAACTCAGGTCTTCAATATTTTTTTCCTTAATAACTGGGTTCTGCTTACTGAATTTACTGAAAGCATAGAAAAAACTCAAACTCTAAAATTAGCATTTTGTTATGTCATTTAATAAAAGCTTGATATCCAGAATCTGTAATTATCTTAGGGCCAAAGAATAATTTCAATAATAGGTTCTTATCATTGATGAGAATGTGTTAGGATCACTTAGGACACTAACAAGGGCTTTATTTTTATTAATTCAACTTCCTCAGTTACAGGAAAAAAATTATCTTATTTCATTTCATTTACTTATTAGTCTGAAATAGATATTTTTTGTCCAAGATCTTCTGGTCTTTAAATAAAAGAGGAGAAAAGAAAATTGGCGATAGAAACTATTTCAACTACATTAAATGAAAATAACTCTAGTACCTTTTGGATTTTAAAAACAACAAAGATCACAGTTGAGAAGCAACTCTTTTCAAAACATTTTGATCTATAATATAAATACTGGGACTATGCTGGCAGAATTTCATACAAATTCCTAATAACAACAGTTGTTAAAACAAGTATTTACATAGCAATTTTAACGAGACAAGAGCTTTGAACAAATAAATATAAACTATACTCACGATTATATACCTCCCTGCCTCAAATCTGTATGTTGCAAGATACTCTTTAAGGGATAGAAAAATTAAATTAAGACTTTTTTTTTCCCCTGGCAATTTCTTAAGAAATTGTAGCCTAATAATCTTGGTAGAGATAAATACATAATTTATTTTATGGTACCTGTTGAGAAAATAGATGTAAAAGAGAATTTAGACTTTGCTTATTAAGTAGTATATTCTTGCAAATATTTTCAAGCTTACGAATAAACTATAATTTTTCTAAGGTTCTTTAGTATCAGACTAAAGGATCTTCTCAGTATACTAGGTTTGGGATAAATGTTAGAGATCCCCTAGTCTGCTTTTATATAATTACTCCATGTTATTATATTATTAGTATGATCATTATAATAATCAATAAAATGATCCCGCCTATAATATACTTAATAAGTATTTTCCAATTTCTATATGAACATTTGATACAATGAAGAATTGCCTCTCAATGCATTATAGTCCAAAATTTCTTCTTTATAATAAAGAGGGAAAAGAGTGCCTACATGATATGTCTTACTATCCCCTTCTGATATCACAGAATCAACTCACATTTTCAAAAGACGACCCTTTCTCTATTTGAATGTAATTAGCATGACTCCTTAGTTTTATCTCTTTTTTTTTTTAGCTTAAAATATTTTCTTTCACTAAGCCATTTTTCTCATATTCCTTTTAAGTGCTAACTTTTATGACTTTATGTTAATATTGCCTGCATAGTCTCTGGCACATACTAAAGCATTTCCTTGGACTAGCCCATCTCTTTCCTTCTGCTGACAATACCTCATGCCCCTTTGGCCAGAATCATGCCAACACATTCTTTAGAACTGTCTGCCAGGGATCACTTCTGGAAAGTCTGTTTTGACATCTCAAAACTTGGTTAAATGTCCCCCCGCCCCATAGCAGCACCTACTGCCAGCCCTAATACACCTGCCACATTATCTGTTTATAGGGCTTCATGATTAAAGAAATAGTGACAGTAAAAGCAGTAAGGCAAGAAAATACAAGTAAGAAGCAACAGGATTTGGTATTATATTTGATTCATTGGATGTGGGGCGTGATGGAAAGAAAGCATTCAAAACTGATACCAAAAATTCTGGCTTATGTAAGTGGGCAAGATTAACCAAACAAGGGAATAGAGTAAAAGAAATGTTTTAAAGGGTCTGTAAAATCACCAACTTAAAGGTCCCGTAAGCAGTTACACGTATGAATTTAGAGCTCACACCATCCTCTCTGGTGGCCAAATAGGGCTAGCCCAAATTATGATGAGCTTTCAGTGTAAAATACACACTGGATTTCACAAACTTAGTGTAATAAAAGAACAAAAAATATCTCAGTAATAATTTTTCTGTCATTTACATGTACAAGTGACATTTTGGATATACTGAATTAAATAAAACACACTAACATCGAAAAAAAGAATTTAGAGCTCAAGAAAGATAAGGCCTAAAGATAATGATATAAAGATTTGGGAGTCATCAGTAAATAGTTAGTTACAGAGGCCAGGGAAGAGTTCATCAAATGAAAACGAAAGAGGTTTGAGGACAGGACTCTGGGAAATTAGTGAAATATTGAACACAAAAAAGAAAGCCAACAAAGAGTAAAGGGAAGGAACGACCAACTGAAACAATAAAATTAAGAGAATGGGATACCCCAAGAGCTGAGAACACTTCAAGGGGAATATTGGCGGTGGAAGATGGTACAGAATGATAAAATTAGGTAAGACGTGGGGGGAGGGAAGCAAGGAAGCCGTCCACGATCCTGGCAATGGCCATGTGGTTGTTGTGTCTGAAGCAAAAGCTCGATTGCTTTATGGTGAGGGCAAATGGGCAGTGAGGATGTCAAGACGAAGTGAGCAGAAAGTTGTTTCAAGAAGGTTCACTGTGAAAGAAATACTGAATGCATCAATGAATGTCACATACCTAAGCTTATCCTGACCGATCCATAAAACTCTAAAAAGTAAAATTGGCTGAATTAAACACTAACAAATGTAATTTGAGAATTTAAGAACAGTAATTCTAGTTCGAGCTCTTTTAATGAAATAGCTGGAATCCTAGCACTTAGTTACTTGATAGTGACAAATTGGCCAGTTCACCTCATTGTCCTCTAAAAGAACCACAACTAAGAGCCACAGTTTAATACTTGGGTATTCTACCACACATGGAAAAGAAAACAAACACACATAAACACAACTTCCAAAAATAATTTTTGAATACCATTTGGTGATCCAGAGCACTAAATAACTACTGTAATTAATTGAAAATCACTTCTAATCTAACTTTTCAAACAGATATATCCTAGGGCTCATCTCCTTGCGAAGAAAATGGATACTATGCTAAGAAATACTACCTACAATGGCAAAAAGGACAGACCTTGGTTAAGTGACTTGTTTCATTGTTGAACAAAAACTCTAGTGATTTACCACCTGTGAATCCATGTTTAAGGGAAGCACCTGAGGTCTAGAGATAAGCAGTCCCAATGGTAATAAAATAAATATTTACAACATTCAAAATAAAACACTGCAGACTGAGAGAACAAGAAAATACCACGAAATATATTTTTTCTATTTAAATACAGTGCCAAAGAACAAAAATAGTGTAATTATATCAATAAGGATAATGACAGATGCACAATAGCTTATCTCAAGGATGAAACGGTCACTGCTGTTGAAAAAAATCATCCTACACTTTAAAATTGTCTAAAATGTTTTAACTAAAAACTCTTTAGTGTTTTTTTTTTTTTTTTTGGTTTTGGTTTTTAATAGTGCTCTCATTTAAAAGAACAAAAAATATCTCAGTAATATTAAGTAATAAAAAGACAAAGTAACTCAGTAATAAAAAGACAAAGAGCTTTCCTGAGTTTGCGAACTACACTAACCCTGGGGAGTACCTCGGTCCCATCAGGACCAACTGCCATGTTGAAAAAGAATTTCCTAAATATTATCTTGATATTTAGAGCTTCCAAAGTGCCAAAATTATCCAAACACAAATTAGCATCGGACCATATCTGGTGCATAAGGCCAATTATATCTCTCCTACTAATCATAGTTATTAAATTCTATTCACTAAAATTGTTTAAATAATTCACATAGAGAAGGCATAATAAACCCCCTACCAAAAAAAGGGATTTTAAAGTGAGACAAATTAAACCACAAAATTGGGGCTACAGTAGGTAACCGTAATTGAGCACAGGGTCCCTGGAAATTGTAAATGAGTTCAGAGCTCCCTGGCTGCCAAAGCAAACAGAAAATCAGAAATTAGTTTTATCACTATCCGATATCAATTATAGGTGGGGGAGGAGGGAAGACAAGATACTGAAGGACATGTAATACGTAAAATAACACTATTTCTTTTAAAAAATGTATATGAATAATAGTGCTAGTATATATATCAAAATTTTTCTGAAGATCATATAGGAAACTGGTTGTTCTGGGTTGGGATACTTGGGAAGTAGAGAATCAGTGTGGGAGCGATTGCACTTTGTAATATTTACATATTACTATATTCATATTTTTCTTACAAGACACATGCATTAATTTGTAATATAAAAATCTAATATAAATAAATATAAAGTAATACAGAAAATAGTAGATGCAAGTATAACCTAAGCGCCAATTAACTGTTTTAGATCCTGAACACGATAATATGATAAAAATAAAGAAGCATGATTTCAACCACACCATTACAAAACAGTTACCATAAAAAAACTCAGTGTTACTCTATGATAGTTTGGAATCCAATTTAAAGATAGCTCAAAGCAGAAATCCAATCATGTTCTTTCACAAGACCAGTGAGAGAGAAAGAATGAATAAAGAGAAAGGAACAAGGAAGATTTGTTTCCAGAAAGACTCACAAGAAGCAAATAAAAATCCACATATATAAAATTCTATACCGCAAACAACTATAATCCCAAGTTATGGCACTGGAATAAACTATAAAGATGACTGTGAAAATGTCTGGAAATGTGGAGCAAAGACTATTTCTGCTGCTAAAGTCTATCTTCTTTATTACCTTCATTATTAAAGGAAAACTTTGTTGGAGAAACCAGTTAAAAATGATTAATCCCACTACAAGCATAACAAAGTTACAAATCAAGTCATGAGAGTTTGCATTTCAATGGAAAGGAAGTGTTTATTAATAACTTGTAACACAGTATATCTTAGAATTTTCCGTTTTTAAAAATACTATCATACATATATTATCATTTTTAAGATACTTAAAATTCATGCATATAAATTACAAGCAAACACCCATATATGGTGTTAACGTCATCACATTCTCATAAAAAAGTAACAAAATAATTGTCTAACAGGTCACAAGCCAAAGAAATTGAGAACTAGGCTTAAATATTTTAATAATTTGAATAGAAAAGAAGGGCTCGCTATCAATAATAGTGAGAGGTCTATCAATTCAGAAAACATTATTGTACCAAAAGGAAAATGTAAAAAGCATTTTAATGGCAACCACAATTAACTAGAGGTTTTATACTGTTCATTGTATTTAAAATCCATTTCACACCAGCTGACAATGTTCCCAAATATATACAAAAAAATTAAAAACATATTAATCGGCCTAGCAATTCTACTCCGAGGTGAAATACTCAAGAAAAATAAAACCATATGTCCACACTAGTGCATGACTGTTCGTAGCAGCATTATTTATAATAGCCCAAAAGAGGAAATAACACAAATATCCATGAACTGATGTATGGGTAAGTAAAATATGGCATAATCACATTATGGAAATATTATTCAGCAATCAAAGGAAAAAAAATACTGATACAAGCTACAACATGAATAAATCTTGAAAACATGATGCTAAGTGAAAAAAAGCCTGTTAACAAAGGATCACATATCGTACGATTCCTTTAATTTGAAAGATGCAGAATAGCAAATCTATAGAAACAGAGAGTAGATTTGAGGTTGCCAGGGGCTGGTGGAATATGGAGGTTAGGAAATGCTGGCAAGGAGTATGGGATCTTTTGGGATGATAAAAATATTCTAAAATAGACTGGTTGCGTTTGTGCAACTCTAGGAATATACTAAGTACCACTGAATTGCACAGTTTACAAGGGTAAGTTACATAGTATGTGAATTATTTCAAAGCTGTTAAAAACTGAAAAACATATAACAAATCAAGACCCTCCACTATATACTCTTCATTGATCTCAGCCTCATAAACCCTGTTCCAGAGCCACAGTGCCAGAGGCAGGAAGAATCTACACCATCCCAGACGTGACTCTCTGGGGAATTCGTGTAAAGTTTGTTCCTTGTCCCCAATAGGCAATCTCAAAGGGACAGGCACTTAAGTGCTTCCAATTGATAACGGGGTTCTATGCCCAATTCCTCAGGGCAAGATACTTCTTGGTAACCTAGCTGCAGGAGTTTTCTAAACCCCAGTTCTATTAACCCTATTTATGGGCTCTAAATTCCTGAGTTCTTGACCACTGCCAAGACTTCACGTCCACAAATCCCATGCCTGGATTTGTCCTTGTGTTCCACCCACTGGCTTGGAAACTGTTAAAACAGCATGATCCTATCCTTTGCCTGAAGGTGGGTGGACAATGGGAATTCCCTTGGGCAACCTGACCTGATGCTGGGTTGGGCCTCTATGCTCAGATTTGCAGCTGGACATCGTTGGGTAGACAGGAAGCCTATCACAGCTCATCTAACCCCAGAACCTTTGACCTCGTAGGCAGACATTATACTAACAGTGGTGGAGATTACAAGACAACCAAGGATTGATGAAATAGTTTCTGACAAACTGCAAAATCATTTTTTTTCAATTATTTTCAGTTTCATGCAGTTGAAGAAAATCATTTTGAAAGACTTTATCACACTGAAGGGAAGAAAAAGAATGAAACTTGTTCTAACAGATTAATAAAAATATCCAGTCGATTCCTCAAATGGATCTCAAAACAATATTCTTATAGTACAATGCATTAAATGGTACCACTTTTCCTTGATGATTATTATGGTGATTATCTGAAAAAATTGTATGTTCACTGAGATAACATCCTCATTACAAAACAATGGATAATTCAATGCCAAACTTCTGAGGAAAAAAATAATAATATTGTGACAAAAATGGAGAAGCAGCAGTTTATATTTCAAGGTTTTTTAATCCTTAAGCAATACATTATCTGACTGAATAGATAAAAGAATTATAAATATACACTTCCAATTTATTGTTAAATGCCTCATTGCAAATATGCAATGAAGTACTGGGAAAGTACTAAATCATGCCATATATTAACTGCTTAAAAACATACCTTAAAAAGGTAAAAATTTAGAATATAGAATGATGTATATTCTTCCACAGCATCTCAAACATTTGTGAAAACTAATCATTAGTATGTTCTCATTATTATCAGAAGGTGAAAATAAATATGTAAGATTAAATATTTGCAGCCATCAGAGAAACGAGTTTGCATGGTTCAATACTGAAAACAATATTTTACAAAATTTCATATCTTTGCTAAGTGAAACCATTGAAAGATCTTAGGATATAGAAGCCATGTCTGCTATTATTTCACTACTCATATTTCTGGAACTTCCCAAGGAAAAAGTAGTTAAGATAAAAACCGTACCTAACTCTGTCTATAAGTTTCTATTATTTCCGAGATCTTATATTTGGGGACATGTCCATCTCTTATTGAGACTCTGTAACTACGTCCACAAATGTTTCTCAACTATTGATTTCCTTTAAAGTCTCATTATATTTAGAAAAGATTTGCTTAATAGTAAGATACAATTGTCATACAGAATACAGACAATATAAATAACCAAAAACCAAATTAATAAGAGATGATTCATTTACATATCCTTTAGAACAGCTGAGACCTAAGTTGTTTTCAAATAAAACTGAGTTAAGAGGAAATTGAGTTTTATCACTACAACTTTCTCTCTCAAGGTACACTAAAGGTTCGATGATCCCCTGGGAACTCAGAAAGCTTATGGAGATGTGTGTTCTAACAAATTTCTTTACATTTTGATGGGGCCTCCTCAGTTCCCTTAGAAGTAAAGGAGTCTGAAAGACTTTTTCATATTTCATCTGAATGTCAGTCTTCTAGAATTACTTAGAAAAGTTCAGGACTACTTACTTCACCATGGAAAATATAGCTTCTATTCCTTCTAAATTATTTTTCTTCCTTTCAGAGCATTAGTATGCCATGGTGAAAAACATAAGACATTACTGTCTTACCAAGCCCAACAGGAATTATCATTTAAAACAAAATCAAAATATTTTTTTTAAAAGGAAAAAAGAGCCCAAAGCCCTCACAGACAAGAAATGGAAGAAATGAAATAGAAAACTGACCCACAGTAGATGACATAAAAGAAAGTATTCCACACGCCCCTTGAAATCATGACAAGCTCTCAACATCTTTGATCACTTGTTAAATACTCTGATTTTTCCAATACGTACGCCAAGCTCTCTATCCTGCCTGTTCCTCCTTTCGATCACAGTTTTTTTTCCTTAACTATTTGTTCCCACAAATTACCCAGCCATTTTTAGAATTTAAAGAATGAAAAGCTGGAATACTATTCGGCGGTAAGAAAAGATGATATAGGAACATTTGTGACAACATGGATGGATCTTGAGAGTGTAATGCTGAGCGAAATAAGTCAGACGGAAAAAGCAGAGAACCATGTGATTTCACTGATATGTGGTATGTAAACCAAAAACAACAAAAGAACAAGACAAACAAATGAGAAACAGAAACTCATGGACACAGACAATAGTTTAGTGGTTACCAGAGGGTAAGGGGGATGGGGGGTGGGAGATGAGGGTAAGGGGGATCAAATATATGGTGATGGAAGGAGAACTGACTCTGGGTGGTGAACACACAATGGGATTTATAGATGATGTAATACAGAATTGTACACCTGAAATCTATGTAATTTTACTAACAATTGTCACCCCAATAAATTTAAAAAATAAATTGAAAAAAAAAAAAAAAGGAATGACAAGCCATGAATATTTTCCATGTTCTGTAAAATGAAATTTCTTTACAAGTTTCCTCTCTTTGCTCCAACAACTGGAACAGACGTTTGTGGTAAACTATGCAGGATCAGCATAGCTGGAGTTTGCCAGGTGAACCCAGAGAACGGCAGACAAGACGCTACTTGGGAATTGTCCAGGACATCGCAAAAGGAGTAGTCATAAACTCACCTAAACTTGTGTCTTTACCTCTAATACAGCAATCCCAAAAGTGTGTCCTGCAGCCTCATCTAGAAGGGACCATCAGTTACCAGATTCAGAACAAAAACAGACTAAGAAGGGTCTTTCCACTGCAGCTAGTCTGCCAAGTCTCTGCTTCTGCTTCACCTCACCCAGGGTTGGGGCAACATTACCTCTAATACAATTGTATCTACAAAGGGAAGACAGAAGAACCAAAATTGGAATAATGAAAGTGTCTTCTTTTCTTCTTTTTTCTTCTCATACAGATTAAAAGAAACCTGTGAAGTCTTAGGATGCTTATTGTGAAAGATGGGAAGAGGAGTGAGGGACAACTGGAGTACAGGACAGAAAGTCAGATAAATACTGAACTCAAGCCATATCTTCACGACACCAAACAAAGGAAAAAGTATTAGTGATGTGCAAAAAAACTTAAGCATGCAGCTATGATAAGCAGTTCAGTTCTGTACTATTCAATAAACATTTATTAAAAACCTGTTATATATCAAGCACCTGAAAATCTTGAAAATTAAGAATACCGGCTCTTTTCTGTTGATCCTGTCCATAACATATAAATTTAGTAATTCCTAATCAAAATGCCATCTTTGAATGCTCTAAACTTTTAATAATTGTCTTCCATTTTCCAAATTTCCATTCTATATTAGCAGATGTGCAGTATGCCTAAAATAATAGGAATACATTAAAATTTCAAGTGCTCTTATAGGTAGAATTACATTCCAAATATCTAAATCACGTCATGGCTCAAGAAGAAGCAAAGTGTCAGTTCAAATGATGTGCGCTGTAATTACACAGAAGCATCTGCAATGTAGTCGAAAAAGATGACAAACAATTCATCAGGGTTTAAAAGGCTTAGTTTCTACATTTAAATACTGTATGTAACAAGGGAAGCTACGATTCAATGTCCCTGCTTCCTTGCTGGATACAGAGACTGGTTATCACAAAACTTGGAATACTGCTTACTTCTTGAGAGAGGCCAAGGGGTATGGCTCACCTAGTGAAGAGACAGCCTCAAAGAACAGCAATAACTTTTCCCTGAAGGCTTGTTTTATTATGACTCTTTATACTGTGTGTGTGTGTGTGTGTGTGTGTGTGTGTGTGTGTGTGTGTGTGTGTGTTATACCATTCTGTATGTATGCTGTACTGTACAATTAAAAGCAACACAGCAAGCATCTCTGGAACATACAGGAAACTGGTAGTAGTGGCTGTGTACAGGAGGAAATCTTTCACTACACATCCTTTCCACTATTTTTTAAGCCCAAACATGTGTAGCACCTTTCAAAAAACAAGTAAGAGCAAATAAATAAGTAAATAGGTTCAAACTTTGCTCATCACATTAAAACTGAGGGTAGGTAATGAAGATTTCTATCTCACGGTTAAAGTAAAAGATCAAAAATAGGAGTAAGTGTTGCTAGTGACCATGCTCAGCATAAAACAATTTTTAAAAAGACAACTACAAATGTAATAAATAATTTCCCACACATTAATCAAATTCAAATTTAACAGCTGCAGAGCCTTATTTCTACAGCCCAAAGATTCATGACATATTACAGGTAGAATCTCCAAACAGGTTAAGTGTCATGATTAGTTAAACCAGTCCTACCCTAGATCCTCCCACCTCCCAGGACAGGCTGATCTCCTCTACAACAAGAGTTGATGTATCCCAAAGAGATGAGGGCTGAACCCTCAAATCTAGAACCGTGGGCTTCAGATTGCTCAGACTGGGAACTTAGTTGGGATACTGTATGCCATCACAGAGTAAGAACACTCAATCTCAACACACCAACTGAAATAAAATGAACAGAATGTTTCCGTGTCCTCTATTTAGATAATTCAAATTAGATAATGAGTCAGTAAACCAGGAAATCCAGTTCAGACATCAACCAATAAATGAAGGCACTTTACCTAAGGTGCGTCTAAAAGAGAAAAAGTTAAAGGCAAGTTAACAGTGTTGGAAGTTCTAAAGAAGCATAGTTTAAATGGCGCAGCAAAGCTTCTCAAGAGCAGAGGTTCAGTGGGATTCTTGTGGGATAGGAATCAATGGTTTCAGATGAAAGTTACAAGTCTGGAGCTTTATACATATTTCAAAGAAAGGGGCTACCACCCTCCTAAGAGGACATGATGAAAGAATACTATGCATGTAGATTTCAAGAGACAGATATACTTTGGGACAAGATCTATGAGAGATGAATAAAATATCTGATTAAAACGTTTGACATATATATACATATACATAATACATATACGTATACATATATATGTATATATATACATATATTTCCAAAAGAATTGAAAGCAGAGACTCAAACAAATACTGTACATCCGTGTTCATAGCAGCATTATTCACAATAAAGGGGTGGAAGCAACCCAACTGTCCACTGATGGATAAATGGATAAGCAAAATGTGTTGTAGGCATATAATGGAATTATTATTCACCGTTAAGAAGGAAGGGAACTGACACATGGTACAACATGAATGAATCTTGAGGACATTACGCTAAGCAAAATAAGCCAATCACAAAACTACATCTACTGCACGACTCTACTTATATGAGGTAGCTAGAGTATTCAAACTCATGGCGCATGGGGAAAAGGGGGGAGGGGGAGCTATCGTTTAACAGCATAGAGTTTCAGTTTTGCAAGATGAAAAGAGTTCTGGAGATGGATGATGGTGATAGTTGCACAACAATGTAAATGTACTTAATACCACTGAACCGTCCACATAAAAATGGTTACGATGGTAAATTTTATGCTATGTGTATTAGACACAATCGAAAAATAAAATAAGCCAATATGGTGCCAAAGCAATTACTTTATAATACACCTGTTACTAACATTATATCTACATAATTTCATGAATTTATATATACATAAAACCTATAATGATTTGACATAGGCTTATTTTCTCCCGTGGCTATATGCAAAATAACTATTAATATATTCTAGCTTTGATGTTAAAAAAGAAATGAAATTCTGATACATGCTATAACATGGATGAAGCTTGTAAACATTATGCCCAGGGAAATGAGCCAGTCACAAAAGGACAAACACTGTATCCCAGCACTTCCATGAGGTGCCATAGCGAGGTCACAGTCATAGAGACAGACACTGAATGGTGGTTCCCAGCGGCTGGGGAGAGGGGAGGATGAGGAGTTATTGATCAATGGGTACAGAGTTTCAGTTTGAGACGATATAAAAGTTTGGCAGATGGACAGTGGTGACGGTTGTACAACACTGTGCATGCACTTAATGCCACTGAACTCTACACTTGAAAGTGGTTAAAATGGTATATTTCATATTACGTGTATTTTGCCATAATATAAAAGGTCATGTTTATAGTCAGAGTAACTAAAAAGTGCCGTGAACTCAAAGACAGAAAGAGAAAGCTTACCAATATTACTCAAAAGATGGACCTTATTGGAAACCATGTGAAGAAACAGAGTAAACTGATAAATTTTTGTACCAGCTTATTTGTTTAGAGTTCAACAGATCTTTGGTCTTTACAAAGGGAATGACGCCACTTAGATGTGATGTCCCGGCACAAAGCACAACTGTGCCCAGCAGCCCTTTTCCTGGAGGCAACCCCAGCACTAATCCCACCCGTTCACCCTCCCGGTGCCTGCACGCATGCGCATACGGATGGGGCAAAAGATTACTGACAGGAAACTGACACTGGGTCAGTGTTTCATCGGTGTGGATCAGATCGCATTCTTCAATGACCTACTCAAACATCAAGTATACACCAGTGGCTGCAGACTGAAGTGCAGGTACCGTAAACGCACAAAGTGATCTGTGTGTAAGGAAAACCACAGCACCAACGACCACAACACAGGCGACAACCTCGGTGTTGGAAAAAGCACAGGGGCCAGTAGGGATCTTGGAAAGCAGCACAGCATGGAACCATCTGCGCACTTCCAGGCAGGTGCGGCCATATATAAGTTCACTGTTACCAAAACTACCAATTTTCCAAGAGAAATTATTTTTTGAGCTAATGGAAATGAAGCTTTTCATAAAACATGGCCCCTGGGTTGTGTCTTGAAGATGGAGTAGAAATGCAGAGAGTGGGGAAAGCGAGCAGATGACACATTTCAGGTAGGAGACCATTTGGAGTATTTATAAAACCTGGTCCTTGACCTAGTGGGAAATCTACAGTTAGGAGAGGCTGGAGAGGTACCTTGTGGACCGAAAATTACAGATATTTCTGAAAGCCATGCTAAGAAAAAATGGACCGTTTATCACTAATGCTGTTATCGGCAGAGTTTTTCAAATTTATGGGAAATTAATTTTTTAATACCACGGGAAAAAATTGGAAAGGTGAAAGGTAATAGGGAGACTAGTTTAAAAATGTAAAACAGGGTTCTCATTAATTATTTAAGTAAATACCCATCATTTGACATATATTTTAATCAATGATTTTCCAAGTCCCTATCTGCTTTCTTAAAAGTTTGAGGCAATGAAAATGAACTGTGTACTAGCCACACTTAGGCTCAAATATCTGTGATACAGCTAAAGAAATATTGTCCAAAAAGAAAACTGTTTAGTTGACACCAGTGTAAACAGAAAGATTTTCAGCTAGAAATTCATTTTTGTTTCCATTTCAGTTTTTGAACCAGGCCTTATAAAATCTCCAATTTTGTTTATATTTTCAAAATAATGAGCATCATTCAATGTTGCTCATTTTGTCATATATGCACACATAAAGGAAGGTGAAATATATTCTATTGAATTGATCCAAAGAAAGCAAAAAGAACCGTAGTTGAGTTGTGCATTTAGGTTTTGTTCCATGTTACACAGGGCTGATTCTGATAAGTAATAGCGGATTAAATGATACTTTAAATATTTATACCAAATCAGTTTATAAACATTTTTATTATTACATTTCCTCATAAAATTGGCAGCTTTTCACTGAATAAAGCATACCACTTTCTTTGTCTGAATCCTCAAGCTTTTCAACCACCTCTTTTGAAAAATCTAATAGTAGTGATTGTACGTTGGGTGTTATTGACAAACCAAAAATAAACAAAATGCTTTTTTAACAAAGTTCAAATTTTTAATTCTGAAAACTAATAAAGTGTATAAGTCACAGGAAAGGTGAGGAATCAAGTACACAAATAAACACCTCACCAACGTATTATCCTACCAAATTTCTCCATGGAAAGGATAAACCATAAAAATACAACTCAGGATTGTATAATTATGTAGTGCTACATAAGCCAGGTACCCTGTATGAGTATCGGGAATATATGATGAACATGGAAGAGAATTTTTCCTAAGAAATCTACCCAGTATTAATTCACAGTTGACCTAGTATACTGTACGTGCTCTGTATGTAAAGCTCAGCTTGCTTATGTGATCAAGTTCAATTCCATCCACTAGTTTCTTTCCAGTAGTATTTCACCAATTCTTCCATGTATACAGTCTAACTGGGTATAAATCCTAATAATTTCATTAGGCCTTTGCTACCAATTCAGTAATTCAATCATGGTAGCCATTTGGGCACCTTAATTTCAATTTTAACCAATGCTATTGTAACTGAAACAGACTTTCACAAGCATTATTTTCCTCTCATATCTTGTATCTTGTCCTCTCTACTGGCTCTTTTCCCTCAGTGTGGAAATTCGTTCAACTATCTTACTTTCCTGAAAAGAAATCTCTCAGCCCCATTACTCCCTCAACCTATTTATGGCATTTTGTTTACTTTCATTGCCAATATATATATATATATATATATATATATATATATATATATATATTTATACACACACACACACACACACACACACACACACACTCAATGCCTCATCAACCACTGACTAGTTAATCTAAGTTCTTAAGGTCATTTACTCAAATGCCCTCTTAAGTTCTGACTTCCTACACTAGCTTAGAACTGCATTGCCAGCAACCAACCTGCTGGGCATCTCTAGCTGAAGAGCTGACTTCTATGTCAAGATCTCAATGAATTCAGAACGTTAATGCCTCATCTCTTCCCATTGCTCCCTCTGCCCAACCAGCCCGAACCCTACTTCTCTCTTCCTGGTAATAGTCCTCCCAACCACCCCTTCCGGTCCTCTAAGCTGAACTCCGGAAACAGCTCTAAGTCTTCCCTCTGCCTTTCTCATACACCCCTGACAACCAAGTATCAGGGGTGTATTTTCTACCAATTCTAACCACCCAATTCAACTCCCACTTGTTGATTTTCATTGACATTTCATTCTTCAGTCGTTTATTGACTCTTGCCTAACCTGCTAACAACGCCATCATATTTGACTCTCTTCTACCTGTTACCTTCTGTGTTACACACGGTGGCCAGATTAATCTTTCTAAAGCACAGTGTTGTGCTCCCTTGCTCAAAAACCTTGACTATCTTCCCCAAATCTAGGACGCATCAAGTTCATATTCTTTAACAAGAAATCCAAGTTCTCAATCTGACCTAACCCTACTTTTCCATTTTTATTTTCCCACTATGCTCCTTCTAATAAGTACTACTTGGCAACACTGGCTCATCCCATTCCTAAGCCACTACTCAAGCTGTCCCTCTGCGACCAATGCCCTTTTCTCCCTTCCCACCATTATCATCTTGAGAAACATTCATCAGTTTGCCAATTTTCACAACTAGAAGTAATGTCTTCCAGGTCTGAATTAGTATAGACTCTCTTTCAATAACTTCATTCTACTTGTTTTCTTTTACTGCTACAATGGTATAGTTTTATCTGTCATCCAAAATTGTAGTGTGTTTTTTAAAGGCATCATATATCTTTCATCTTTATATCTTTCCCCCCCTACAATTTCCCCAAGATGTGTGCTATAACCTGTTGTCGAATGAAGGGAACAAATTCCATGAATATTCATCAAAAAAAAACAACCTTGAAATCTGTAAAACACTAACAAAGAAAAGAATGAACTGGAAATACAGAAAGTGAATACATTTCCCATTGCTATAGCTTGCAGGACCCTGGGACCTATTACACCAAGAATTGCAAACAGCTGACTTAGTAACTATCTGAAAGAGGGATGTCCTTTTCTTCATACTAAATTCTGTATGCCAGAATGAAATTAAAAGCAGCTTTCTCTAGTGTCCTAATGGGAATCCATCTCCATCTAAGAGTGAAATAGAGTACTAGGTGATTAGAATCATTTAATGTCATTTGCAAAATAGCCGTAAGCACTAAATCTTTGATTGACATTTACAAACACAACTCTCGGTAAAGAATTCCAAAGGTGTATTTTGTATCTAAGTTCCTTAAATGATTACTCATGACTTTATAGGCTCAAGATTTACTGATGTCACTAATGTTTCCATTAAGATTGATAAACATTACGCTTAATCATCAGTTATTTCGACATTTCTCATCTTCAGATGAAGAAACTGAGGCTTACATGTCTTGACCCAACTCACGCAGCTGGCTGCAAAATCAGGACCCACACGCACAGGTTCAGTCCTCTACTCAGTAGAGCCACTGCTTTGGGTGGTAAAACACAATAGTAAGAAAGTACGTTTATATGGAAGATTCTTTTATAATTTTCAGGAAGAAACTAGGTTGATCAGGCATAGTGTCATGGTATTTATAACGCCTCTCATATTTGGCACTCTAAATATACGTTACCAGCACTGTCTTTACACTAATAATTATGGGGTTGCTAATAACCTCAAGCTTATATTAATTTGTTTTATCTAATGTTTAAATAGAGGTGATTCAAAATGAAATAGATCATCATCTGCAGCAATCATTGGCCCAATGTGAGTGCAAAAGTCACTTTCCAAAGCAGATGGGAGTTTCTACAATCCTTTCCTGTTTTCTAAAGCTAAATTTCCTCTTTGTGAGGAAACATAGTTAAAAGATCCATTTCTAAATAAAAGCCTATCCAGGTACATGCTTTACTTCCCCCTGGATTAGATGATACAACATTACAATACAGATAATTTCTAATATGCCTATAAAGATATCAGAACAAAACACATATTATTAATCCACTTAAGAATAATAAACCAGTATATATCCCTTATCAGCCAATCCCACAAATTTGTAAATGGCTATTATTCTTAAATTTGGTGTCATAATAGTACTGTTTTTTCCTTAACTACTGACACCATCTGTTGCAACATAAAACACAGATACAATAGCAGGATTTGGGGGGGGGTAATATAACATGCATATATAAGTAGTTTATAAACAGAATATATTCAACTGGTTATTAATTAAAATTTCATGAAAATGTGATAAAATACTTCACGAATATAATGAAAATCTATACTACGATTAAGTCAATCTCTAAATGAATGAGCAAAAATAAATAGGAGCTTTAAATAAACTCCCTGTACCTGTAAAAAGGAGGAAGAGTAGAGAAGTAAGAGAAAGAGGAGGAGGAAGTGATGGAAAAGGAAAAGGAGGGAGAAGGAGGAGGAAGAAAGAGAAAGTGAACGTTTCTCTTGAAACCGATGAAGCCGACATTTATCACACTCTGAAAACGGGGTCTCATATGCAGGATAAAAGGCCTGGCAGCGAGTCACGCATTACGAGAACCTTACCTGTGAACCCTACGGGAATCCTAGGCTTTTCCTCATCAAGTATCAGTGACATCCACCTGTTCCATATACACAGATGACACATGTGGATTATTAAAAGTATCAGACTCTGCATTTGTCAGCCATGAGGGCATACACGTGTGTAAGAAGATAACCTCCCCGCAATAAGCACTATAGTAAAGATATTAACTTTATAAGAGCCGTGGGAGCTCCAGGTAAGGTAATCTAACTCTGCCTGGAGGCATTCAGAAAGAATTCATTGAGGAAATGGCATTTGCGATGACTTGTGCAAGATCAGTAAAAGTTCCCCGGGGAAAAAATGTTCCAGGCAACACGAAGAGACCCAAAGTCAGAAAAATGCATGGTATCTTTGGAGACTCATGAAAAGTTGGATGTCCTGTATGCTCTATTTACATTAGTAATAAAATAACTATTTCTCTCTAAAATGGATCACAATTCATGTTTTTCAACTCACCCACATTGCTATTACCACTCCTAATAATGATAATTATTAAATATGAATATTACAATTAAATAAGCATTTTCTAAGCTCTTTACTTACAATAATAGCTCATTTAATCCTCACAACAAACCTAAGAGGGAAACACTACTATTACTATCCCCATTTACAGATGAAGATACTGAGGCCCAGAGAGGTTAACTAATTTGTCAAGGTCACAAAATTTGACTTCAGGATGCCCTAGTGCCAAGCTTTAATCCATGTACTGAAACATCAACCCTAATTACACTGCATCAGGCCCGCTCTTACTATACAAGCATCTCCTCAAGCCTGCCCAACCTATGTATATTCTGGACCAAAAGAAGGGGGATCCCAGACCCAAACTCACCTCCGGACTCCAGTTAGAATCCTTTTCCACTCCTCTCTTCTTCCTTCTTTCCTCTTATGTTTCAGACCTTAAAGTTGCCATTTCACTCTACACTAATCCCTTATTCCCTTGTCATTCTGGTAATGTCACAAACAGGGCAACAGGATTTAAAAAAAAAAAAAGAGTACAGAGTCCAGCTGAGACAGGTAAATCCTCAGAGCTGTCTTATCCCCAGCTCACCAAGTCTTTACCAGAGAAAGCAGATATTTTCATGAAATACAGAAACAGATGCACAAAGATAAAACAAAGTAGTAAAACAAACAAACAAAAAAAACAGTATTGTTTTGGATGCTGTTTCTCATTCACTACAATTCAACACACTGACAGTAGAAATTGAACAACTCCCAAATAATGCATTTTAAAGTGTAACGGTTCTTCTTGCCCTTTAGAAACTACAATCTTTCAAATTGATTTTTTAAAATAAGAAAGGCCCATGCGGTAACTATGTACGTTGACAGATGGTTACTAGACCTCTTATGGTGATCAGTTTGTAAGGGATATAAATGTTGAGTCATTATGTTGTACACCTGAAACTAATATAGTATTGTAGGTCAACCATAATTTTTTTTAATTTAAATTAAAATATATTTTTAAACATTTAAATAAAATAAAAAAGGCCTATATGTCTAACAATTAAGCAGATGGTGCCTTTATTAGAACAAGAATAGAAGCTAAAGGGCAACAACGCACACATACCCAGAATAATTCACCAACGTGTGAGAGTTCAAGAACTCGAAATTGGAGTGAAAACCTATTGGCCAATAAAATTCAAATGGAGAGTTTAGAAGCACAGGTGGGTACTTAAAATTGATTTAAATGAACTGGCATGTAGTAGTGACATTTTCCATTCTGCAATCATGGCCATCACAACGTGTTATGATCTCATTAAATTCACAAGCTAACCCAAAATAAGCCATGCTCAATAAAAGCAGAAAGCAACTAAAGCAAACTAATGATACAAGAGGAATCCAGTATATTACACTTCTTTTGTATTCTTAGCAAAATAAAGAGAGGGGCAGACAGACATACATTCATATAGGCACACTGGATATCTGGCGTAGGGCTCTGGCTAAAGGGAAGTCCACAATTAAACAATAGGTGTGGTGAGCTACTAAAGGTTTACAGACCTTTTTTTTAGACACCAAATGCCCTTCGTGGGTGGTCTAGAGTTTAATCACCTACATGGTTTTAAAACGCTTCCTTATTTCTAACTCAATTGTAATATAAACATTAATGCACAAAATCACACTCTCAGAATTGGGAGAGACCTTAAGAGGTCATTTAAATTCTCTTCTCTCCTATGAAGAAGCCAGTCTAACTTTTCTCTAGATTATGTGCTATAAGTCATGGAGGTGGGATCCTTTATATTTTTGGTACATTTTGGCAAACTCAACCAAATTCCAGGGCAACTTCACATAGATTAAAGAAACTCTCCAGAAATAAACCATGTGGAACAAGAGATGTATTTACCATTGTGAATTCCTGAGAAATGTCAGAAGGCACATAAACACCTTTTTCCATGCAGAGACCAAAATCGTTTTAAGGATAACTTGGACATGTGCCATATTCTGGTTTAGGAGGTTGTAAAGCTATAATCTGCCTCATTAGGTAATTATTCTATTTCATCCTATAATGGGTTGCATTTCTAGACTGACCAAATTGATTGGGAGAGTTCTCAAATAATAAGGGCATCATTTAAAGCACAGCTTAAATGCCAAATTATCCTAATAGCTTATAAAGTAGATGTACTTCACTAATAAATAAGAAATTGTGGTCATACTTTCACTTATTGATTTTAAAAATTAATAATAACAACCCAAAAGCTGACCATTCTCGTGGCACAATAATAAAACATGTGTATTGATCAATTTAATATGAATTGTTGTGCTTATTTACTCACATAGATAGCAAATCCATAATACGCTCCAAGACTCTGAGAGAGTCATTTATGATTTTAAACTTACTATGAGATTACAAAGCTATTATATTTAATATAATGGGTTATTTGCTAAGTGCCGAAATCAAATGGTTCAATTTTAAAAGACTAAATAGCTTAATTTCATAAAGAATTGTACATGGTTGATTTCATTTTCAAAATAGTTCTTGAAAGAATATAAATTCTGATGGAACATGAAACTTATTAAATGTTACATCAAAATATATCATATTAAATCTTTGAGTATAAATCAAATATATTTGGTGCATATTTTCTGTTGTGGGCTGTTATTATTGTTGTGTTCGGTGATAAAGCTTTGTGCATAGCTCTAATTAATAAAGCCTATAAGCGTAGAATATCCTAATCTCCAAATATTAAATAATTACAACAGAGGAAAATAAATGAGCGAAGGTTTTCATTGTGCCAGGTACATAGGAGGCATAAAATATATCTGCAAAATGAATGAATAGCTGGACAAATAAATAAAATTGAAATGGGGGTCATTTTTTAAAATGTCCTGGTTAACCACTGAGTAGGAAAGTTATTTGAAACAAATGGATTTCTAAAATCTACTCTAAAGTGTTTTAGTCTGTAACTAAAATGCAGTTATTAATTTCCTGTGTTTTCTACTTAGCTAATTATTACACAGAAGTATAAATTCAAATTTCAAATTGAAGATTTGCTGTGGCTGAGTATCCGTCTCAGCCACAGAAAATATATGAAGAACTATTAAGAAATACCATATGCAAAAAGACATTGTGCCCAGTAACTTCAACAATTAAAAAATGAATATAATTTTTAAAATGGAAGAAAAATATTCAGCCAAAAGATTTCCAAATTTTGAAGTAGTATAGGATTACAGAAGGAGGGGGAGAACCTCCAATTGATGTCCCAAAGCTTTCCTTTTCCAACATATGACAATGACATTAAAAAATATGATCCTAATTATAACTTTCAATAGCGACAGATGGCGCCTCTGAATGGTCGCTATACCTTTTAATTTAGTTTGCAAAGAAGATCCATCTTCTGAATTACAATGTAAGTGCATTACACTCATATATATTCTCTTTTTAAAATACCAAGGTGCAATTTAATCAAAGCAAGTTTTTAGAAGACAATATGATACAAAGCAGGGACTGACTACTCAATGGTCTGCTAAATCTAGGGATAGATTTTGGTTATTTAGAGGAATGGCGGGACTGCATATTTCAGAGAATCCTCCCTAAATTCACAGGTAAGCTCTGAATGGTACTGAGTGGGAGGCAATACATTTGAGATTATGCTCTCCTGCAAGTATACTCCTTAGTAGAACAGTAACTCTATGCAGTTTTTTAAATACAAAGTGATTATGCTTCAACAACATGGCCATGTAGAGCAGGGATAATGGACATTCATAGAGAACTAAATAAAAAGGACACATTTCTAAATGAGATCCACTTCAACTCTCCTGAGATGACCTGAAGAAGTGCCAGGGCTAAGTTCACACTAATGAAACCCAAGGCCATAAAATCCCTACAGCACATCCACAAAGCATGGCCAACAATGACTGCAGACTGGAAGATGTTCAAAGCAAATATAATCCAACACTCAGAGCCATGGCCCTCATTAACATAACCTCAGCAAGTCTAGCTTTAAGAAATGTATTTCTTGACGCTGGAAAGAGGAAATAGTTGTCAAATGCAAACCTGGGTACCAAATTGAGACAACTTGCTTTTTCAGTCTTCCAGTTATACTAGTTTAAGTACAGGGAATACCAAGTGAAATCACAATGGTGGCTTTAGAAAAAATAATGAATTGATGGCAGGGCTTGGATAACTAGGTCAGTGGGTGATTAAAAATACTCTTAGTTTCTGTTACTAAACATGTCATCTGCATACTAGAGAATGTTTCCGTTTCTATTCATTCACCAGAGTAGGAAGGCAGTAGATCTAATTCATCCAAAAGGGGTATTAAATCATTAAGAACTTAAAACACATGGACAGATGAAAGACAGAATCTATTCCTGTCTAATCCCAATGAAAACAGCCCTCTGATTTCTCAAGAGCTCATTCCTATTGACCCTGACTGTAACCAACAGTATAACAATATTATGGCACTAGTTCTGCTTGAAAATCAATAATGGCAGGGTCTGAACTGAATTCATGGTCCTTTATTCAATCATGGATTTCTGCTCACAGATTCGAGGACAAAGGAATAATCTATAAAAGACATGAGAACTCTTCTCATTCCTGACAGATTTCTTCACCAGGTGGTAGAGTGTCATGGCGGGTTGGCTTTGCCCAAGCCCACCTGCGCCTGGAGTAGAACCTGGCACCAGAAACGCAGGCTCACAATTTACAAGAACAGAACTGGCATAGATTTCAGATAGACTATCCAATGAGCCAGTGGGCACATGAATTGGGGAGACAAAATAATTCTTTTCAAACATTGGAAAAACATTCTGGTCTTTTTAGAGGCTATTAAATAACTGCAGTAACACAAGTGAAAAACAAAGTTTAAATCCTATCAAAGATGTTCATTTTGGTTAATTTTGTTATGTAAATTTCACCTCAATTTTTTAAATCTAAAAAGAAAGAAAAAAGAAAAGGCTAAAGGCTATCAAAGCAAAACCCATCAGAGAAAATGCAAACATCCAAAGAAACTGATCCATGATTGAATAAGAAACAAATATAACATTCACAATTATGATTAGAATTATAATGCCTGCTGCAGCAAATTACTATGGTTTGTGGCTTAATCCAAGACTTGCTAACAGTTATTTCTCTCATCTGTGTGACTCGTATTTGTGATTTGAAGATATCCAATAAATTGTCTTTAAATTCTAGCCCCAAACCCTACTTTATTAAGTAGCTATTAAGCAATAATGCTAATTATAGTTAACTGTGAGAATTATTTAAGTGATCATTCAGTCATAAATTTCTTAAATGGTTCAAGATGCAGTGCAGCCGGCCCACTGCCGATCTTGTTCAGAATAACTGAAATCAACACAGAATAAAACAGTATACACCCTAAGAGTCCCAGGCTGCTACTAATGAGGAATTACCAAATGAAAATCAGTGAACATTGCTTCAGGGTAAGGGGGTAGTGGTGCAAAGGTTGAAGGGAGATCGCATGGTGCGTGCAGGAAAAAGGGGTCAATGTGGCTCAAATGCAGCAGAAGAGTGATTTTTTTAAAATAATAAGGTTGGAGAGACCAAGGAAAACTTGATCATGTGGGGCCTGCCAGGACAGGTTAGGGGCGTTGGATTTTATTCTAAGTGTGATGGGAAGCCTGTAGAGTGTTTAGAGCAGGGACCTGACATGATGTGATTTATGTTTCCGAAAGATCATTGAGGCTGCTGGTTAGGTTGTAATGGAGTAATAATAAAGCAAAAAGAACACTGGGATGGCTCCTACATTTGTCCAATTAAAGTGGCCTGGCTTTGACTAATGAACAATGAAGACAGAGAGAAATGGTCTGACTGAGATTATACTTTGGAAGTAGACCCATATGCATGCTGATGTGGACTGAACAGAGGTGGGAAGTTAAGATGGGTGACTAATGAGCAATCGAGCATTATTCATAGGGTTTTGTTTTGAGCTAAAAAGTCAGAAACTAGCCAAGATAAAGATCACAGGGTGGAGAAGATAACACACGTGAGTGCAGAGAAACTCCTAGGCCAGGTGTCTAAAGGGGGAAGCAGTCGGGATGGGCTTCCCAGAAGTGAGATGGCAACTAAAAGAATTAGACAAGAGAACCCTAAAGAGAAGTTTCTACATGGTCAGAGGGAATAATACCTGTGAAGACTCAGAATTGAAAGATTAGGTCCCAACATTTGAGAAACAGAATTAATATATTATTATGGCCAAATAGTAAAGGAAATGACTTTTGGAAGTGCACCATTAAGAAGTGTGCAATATTATCTAATATATATACGACTCTTCACTGAAACTACCGATCTCCCAGTTTGGGACATTCCTTTGATAGAAGTATTTCTGAATAATTCTAAGTTTTTCATAAACTAAAACCCTTACGATTGACTTGTAACAATATTTTATAACAATTTAGTATTTTTTAGGTATCTTTACTGCTCTATCAAATATTTTACCCTCTGTAAATGAACACCAGGGAAGAGGAGCCTCTTAATTTGTACTAACCAACGTGAAGCCTTGGACAAAAGGAAATAAAGTGCTCTGATTTGTATTGCTTCTGAAATATTCAGGGTTTCTTAAAGATTCATATATTGAAAGAGAAGTTATTTTTGTTTAATATCAGAATTGTTTTTAAACTCTTATAATTATCATGTAAATAGCTTGCCTGGTAGGGGACAACTTAGGAAAAGGTTATACTTCTAATCTTATGCAGATTCCATAGCTCAAAGTACTAAAAGAAATTTATCCTTCTTCATATTACACATTCCGCTATGCAGAAGACATTCAACTACTGTATTTCATTTGCGAGTTATTGGTAGGATTGAACCTGATAAACCAACTGCTGGAAATGAAAGCAGCACAGGCCAAAGAAAGATGACACCAGGCTCCTTTTATCCATTCATTCATTCATTTATTCATTCATTGTTTGGGGAACATGCAACTGACACATAATCCATGTAATTAATTTAGAATTTCTACCTATTTAGGAAGGCTAGCTGAACTAAAATGACATATTTAACTTAATGGTTAGGTTCAAAACTCACTGGAAACCCTCCCAGGAATCTGTCCTTGGGGGAGAGTCCTGAAAACCTTTCTTATCTTTTCACTTATTTTTCTCCTTCATTTGCTCTTGAATCTGCTGGATCTTTTCTCCATGCTTTACTATTTCTGTTGTAAGGTAACATTTGAATTTATGTTCTTGTTTATCGCCAAGAATCTCATTCAACACATTTGAAAACAGCATGTTCTGGAACAGGTGGAAAGCATTAACTACCAGCATTACACTACGTAATATATTATATATATTATAATCCATTAAGAAATTAATGATGGGCAAAGTAGGTTGCTGAGAGCACTCAAAGTGCATAGCATTATGGAAAATTCAGGGGGGGAAAAAAAGGCTCTGGTTCCTAAGAAAAGAACCCATTCCTTCCTTCAGTAACCAGGTGAGGGGAGTGAGGAGAAATTAGTGACAATCTGGCAAGTAGTTTTTAATAGTCAGAATAAAGAACACAGTGTTTGTTTTAAAAATATATATGTATG
This sequence comes from Rhinolophus sinicus, assembly GCF_036562045.2. NCBI lineage: Eukaryota > Metazoa > Chordata > Mammalia > Chiroptera > Rhinolophidae > Rhinolophus > Rhinolophus sinicus. The sequence goes on along the minus strand of NC_133755.1, from coordinate 165,699,909 downwards.
TACATATGTATACATTTTAATGTGTATAGGTATGTATGTTTTTTACTTCATAAAATATGATTAAATCTTACCACAATTTTTTTTTTAAGTTCCTTTCTCAGTTTTCTGCCTCTCATACTCCATCGAGGACCCCAAAGCTCAAAAGCAATCCACAGGCTCAAGTTCACCATCAAATCAAGAGTTTACAACAGATAGGTGAAAAAAGACAGCTTTACAGACTTACATGTGAAAAACATATGTTATCCTCATTTGTTCATTAAACCTTTCAAAAATGCCATTAACCAGTATTATTTCATTGTGGTTTGTTTGTTTGTTTGTTTTTTCACATAAATTTAGTGCTACCCATAGAGAACTTTCAATCCATTTCTTGTCCACCAAGGAAAAGAATCACATAGAAAGCAGGGGAAGTCACTCTTGATATTATTTTGACTATGAAATTGCCATTTTTCGACAATTATTTTAGCTGGCACTTAGAACTTTAAAGGAACTTTCACTTTATGATTTTTTTTTTCTTTTTTTGGTAAAGTTCCAGTGATACTTTGGTGAAAATTCTCTGAGAACCTATGTATTTTATAAAAGAGTTGGCCAACAACAATATTCATAATATATGGGAAACAATATTCACTATATATGGAAAACTGACATGTCTCTCTCTAGCTCGTATGAAGGGCAAAAATATCTCCAAAAGCAGCTTTTGTTACTTTTCCAAACACAGTTGAGGGTAATCAGAATTGCTGGATCGTGAACTGTGCAAGTAAAATGGTCTCTTTTCCCAGGACTCACAAAAGGAGCTTACCCCCCACCCCAACAGCATTTGTCCCCACTCCCCAGCTAGAATGTGAGCACCAGGCAGCTGGGCCTTTGTGGGGGACCTTGCCCACTGCTGTATCCTGAGCCCAAGAAGAGTACCTGCCCCTTAGCAGGTACTCTGAGGATGCTTTGCGATGAATCTGGGAATGGATGATGAACACATAAATGAAGGAAGGAATGCATTTGCCACCTGGTGTGTATCAACACAGAGATACCCTCCCAGATTAGGGCTGCTTACTAATATTAACTTTTCAAAACCATTTTTATCTCATTTCTCTGCAAATAATCCAGGCTAACTGTCCTTCTACATTGTTATGAAACACAAAGGCCTTGCAAGAGTCACCTCTAGGGCCACTCCGGTAACAAAATCATCCTCAAATTCTTCTCCCTTCCTCAAAACTATCGTGTGTGTGTGTGTGTGTGTGTGTGTGTGTGTGTGTGTGTGTGTCTGCCTGGTTTTCTGTCTTCCCTAGGGGATGAGGAAATACAAAACATGACCTTAAAAACACAATACTGCCACCCTCCTTGGATCGAGTGAAGGAAGAGAAAAGGATGAGGCTCTATTGAAAAGGCAGCATTTGGCTTCATTTTCCCTCCGTAAGGAAAAAAAACAGACAAAGCTAAAGATGTTCCCAAAATTTCCCCATCACACTATTTTCTGTGGACCCCCTTCAACTGAAATGAGCAAGGATTAGTGAGTTTCCTCTGTCCTATAATTCTACACTTCATTTTCTTATAAGCGTGTAGAAATTTGCTTAAATCTTTGCCTGATTCAATCTCATTGGGATTGAATAAGGTTTAGATCCCAGCAAACCATCATTGTCTTTCTGAGTGTTGGTGGTTAGCACACACGGCAAAGGCGCTTTTCACCTTCATGTTCCTTAGCACTGTAATATCTTAGGTATTTGGCCTTATTATTTACAAAAGAAAAGGGATCTGTAAATAAAAAATAAAAATGACTTTAATTACAAGATCACATGGATTCTGAAAAACTAAAAATCTGTTTGAGGGTAAAAATTATTAAACACCAGAACAGGATGGGCTACCAAACAAAGCTGTAGAATCATTCTGCTTGAACACTGTTTAAAAAAACAAAATAAAAGTTAAGAATGTACTGTCCTCTTTCTTTGTAAGACTATATGATTTTGTGAGATGTCTCCTAGAGCTAGAGTCTATAATAACATTATTAAGTATCATGACGAATAATTAAATATCACAAATCCTTCTCCGTAGGCAAAACCTGGTTACTTTCACTGTTTTAGACTTTCAGTATTAAAAAAAAAAAAAAAAAATGGTACACAGTAGTGACAAGAGATACCTCCCAGAAAATTATCCTCAAAAGTGAAATTAATTAAATTTGTACCATAATAATAATGAGAATTCCCATCCCTTGGGTCTGGTAGGTATGAGAGTAGTTTAATCAAGGTTACTAATGTGTGTAAGAAAAAAAATGGTGGAAAATGTAAGAAAAACAACAGAGCAGAAGAACAAAATCTGAAAACAAGTCCTTCACATTTGTATTAGTCAGGGTTATCCACGGAAAAAAACAAAACAAAACAAAACAAACAAAAAAAACAAAAAAAAACACAACCAACAGGATGGGGTGGAGGGGTGAGATATTAATTTTAAGTAACTAGGTCACATGATTGTGGAGGCTTGGCAAGTCCCAAATCTGTAGGGTAGGCTGTTAGGCTGGAGATCCAGAGAAGAGCTGCACTTCAAGTACCCCTAATTTGTTCTGCTGACAGAATTCCCTCTTCTTCCCAGAAAGTGAGCCTTTTTTTAAGGACTTCAACTAATTCGATGAAGCCCACCCACACTATAGAGAAGACTAATCTGATTTACTAACTTAAATGTTAATTTCATCTTTAAAATAGTCTTCTACAAAAGCATCTAGAATAATGTTTGACCCAATATCTGGGTACTACAGCCTGGCCCAGTTGATACATAAAATTAACCATCACAAGTTGTGAGGGGAGAGAAAAATGAAATGTGGGAGCACAAGAAGCATTGCAAATATGTTTTTTGTTACAGGGCAGTGGGTTGACATACCATCCCGGTTGTCTGGGACAGAGGGGTAGCTCAGGATGAGGGCACCTCAATGTCTGAAACTGGGAAAGTCTCAAGCAAAACTGGACAAAGTCACCCTACAGGGAATGATATGTCATCATCAGTCCTTATTCTCATCTAAACTTAGCGATAATTCTCCCATCTTATCTCTAACCATCTAAGTTACATTTATGTATGTTCATGAGCACACCAGTCTTACAGAAAAGAGATCCTCCAATATAAATAAATAAATTCATTGTGGTTTATACAGCAGTTTCTTGTGAATTTTTCTGTCACGAGTGTCCATCTCTGTGTATAATGATGAAGTCCAAGAGTCAATCCTGTCATGAAACTGTCATCAGAATCACAAAGAGCCCAAAGTAAGACTACTAGCCTTTACCCAGAAGCCCTTTCTGCAACCTGCAACAAACACGAGTAGCAGTTCAACTTTAGAATGGCTGGAACAACATTTCCTAAACTGGTTTTCATGATAAGCACTAGCTCAGGGGGGGAAAAAAAGTGTTTGGAAAAACAGTGTGATGAACAAAGTTAAATATGTTTACTGCAGGGCTTTTCATAGCCTTGAATATAGAGTGTGCATCATGCAACACCAAAAAAGACAGAATTTGCAGAATTTTCCGAGCTAATTGGACCACAGAAATTACTTTCAAGGTACACATTGAAACATCTCCCAGAACAAGGTTCAACAGCTATCCAGTTTGTTAAACACAGGACTAACAAGATACACATGGGAAATATTTCAGCTCATCAAAACATGTCCAGGAACATGATTTCTGCCTTTGTGTTTATTCTTATAAGCAATTATGCAGACTCCAAATTTGTTTTGTATCTTTGTATAGGATTCAAATGTTGATTCACTGGGAAGTTTCACCTTTAAAGAAAATATGGATTACTTTTCTTTGGTCATTTTGACAAACTCCAAAATTAGCAAACACGTGTGCAGCGAAGGCTGTACAAGGAGATCAAGGGCATCACGTGATGGAGCAGAAGCCCCTCACTTTCCTCCCCTGAGAGGTGCTTACCTGAGGCGTGGTGGGCAACACACCCCTCTGCAAGTGGGGAATCACAGGTTGGAGTCAATGGTTGTCTGTCAAATTAATTTAATGACTTACACTCCACCAAAGTGTTCAAATTCATATTGACACCGACCTCAAAGAGAAATTGCAAGATGAAAAATCAAGAACGATAAGGGAATGAGATTTGAGGAAAATGTGTGCCTCAGGTTGGGAGGAATTTCTAAATCAGAGGGGATCTAAATCAAGTAGGATCAAATTCCCAGAGGGATCCATTCACGTGTGTTGGATACTAAATGTCTGTGACAATTTGCATCAACGCTACTTTGACTCACTTGAAATATAAGCCTTAGCCCTAGATCAATTTGGAGCCGTTTGAAGAACACTTCTAACATAATACAAGGCATTCATACAAACTCAAAAACACATATTTATTGGAATGAGAACATGCAAAACTAGTAAAAATATTGAAAATGTCAGTACATTGTGTGGCACTTAAACTGAGCATTAGCTCATTTTAATGATTGCTTTCTTCTATAATTCTGCCAATATTGCCAGTAACAGATGTTGTTACTGAAAGTGCTAATTATTATATGCCCTAATCTCTCTCTCTCTCTCTCTTCCCCCCCACTTCCTTTGTTGGTTTGTATTAGCAATTACATCTGGGCATGTATAAATTGCATATGGTTTGAAATTGTGTTTTGTGTAGGATGATGTCACCACATCCAAATAACAAAGAGATCAGTTATTTTATTTCCCAATGTTAAACACTGTTTTATAAACAGTACTGAATAAAATGAAGTTCATCTATAACCTCTGTTCATTGTCTCATTTCAGGTCAATGGCATACAATCAGAATTTATTTCCATTATGTTCTAACAAGCAAATACCTGCAAATTAAAATGTTAAGGCATAAAAAAAAAAATCACAAAAGTATATTCTATGTTAACTTTCCAAGAAAGAGTCACTGCAGTGTGAACTTAAATACCACAAAAAAACAGGACTATAACTTGAAAATTATTATTTTTAGCAACTCACAAAGGCAGCCATTTACAAAGAAAGAAAAGGGAGATCCAAACTGAGAATAAAAGGCGATCTGAAACCCTTGAAATAATTTCTTCTGCTTAATTTCTAAATATCCTAGATGTCAGGAAACTTATCTGACCTTGTATTTATACTAATAAAATCTGAAAATGAAGATTTCTTTCTTCATACATAGTGTTAACTTTAGTTGTTAGATATAAATGATGGAAGGCAAAAAGAATTGATGCACATGCTAAAGTTAAAGAATTCTGAAGTTAGCTGCAAGAAACACAGGGCTGTAGCTTTTAAAGTAGAGGCGACACAATAAATAGAATATTGATTCATTTCTAAGTAATTTTCTACAAGTAATTGACACATTATCTCTTGCCGAAATGATGATAAGGGAAAAGGTATTCAGTCATACCGTGTTTCCCCGAAAATAAGACCAGGTCTTACATTAATTGTTGCTCCAAAAGATGCATTAGAGCTTCTGTGCAGGGGATGTCATCCTGAAAAATCATGCTAGGGCTTATTTTCCGGTTAGGTCTTATTTTTGGGGAAAGAAGAGTGGGAACGGATCTGGCATTGGAGTTTAACAATGAAACTGTAAGGGAAGTCCTATCATCAATGCCCTGCCTAGAAAACTGATAGTCTATCTTAATTCATTTCATCAAATATTTTTAAATATCTATTATGTGCCAATGTTGAAACTAAAGGCAGTGGTTTTCTGTGCACAGCAAACATTTGACAGATGTGCTACAGAATTTTGATACATAAAAACAAATTTATTTTCCGTAAAAATGTTGTACCCTGCTGTTTTGAATAGAATGGTCAGAAAGAAACGATGAATTCAGTGGGTCCTATAAGGTGGTACAAAGGCAGTACCCGCAGGTCCAAGAACCAAGAGGGATGTCAAGCCAGTGCCAGGAGAACTCTTGTATGGGAACTTTCAGAAACGTTATCAGGACGGCAGAATTTTACTCAAGTGCAGCAGAGCTGTGGAGGAGCCAAGGACAGACTGTGATGAGTGGCTCCTTCCATAGACGTTATGAGAGACTCGGCTCAGATAAAATATTTGCAGACTTCAGTGATTTTATTTTTTGTCTCTCAAAGCCTTCAAACAGGCTACCAAACTGTAACATTGTAAATTGAGAAACAATCACAAAATGTCCCACCCAGGATACTAAGGAGACACACGATGGAAAAAATGATAACTTGTCATAAATGAAAGAACTTACCTTGAGTGGAATAATAATAAGTCCCTTGTAATACTATATGATCTCACTTACATGTGAAACCTGAAAACACTGAACTCATAGAAACAGAGACTAGAATGGTGGTTGCCAGGAGCTAGCGGGTGGGGGAAATGAGGAGACGCTGGTCAAAGGGGACACACTTCCAGGTGTGAGATGAATGAGTTCTGGGGATCTAATGTACAGCACGGTGACTATAGTTAAAAATACTGTAGTATATACTTGAAAGCTTCTAAACTTACGTAATGTTATATGTCACTTACAGCTGAAGGTCAGTCCATAATTTTATGTTCAAACAACATTCAATTTCTAATTATTTAACCTCTTAAAATCAGGCCATTGATTTCTTAAGACGAGATCATTCATAATTGGGTAGAAGTTACTCCCACTTTCCACTCTCCTTTTTCTCCCCTAATCCTGTTTGGTCTTTCTGAAGACCACTAGGGTGGGTGTAACTACATGTATGGGTTACCTCCTACATTTGTAGGCAGTGTGCTCTGTAGGTCCTTAGCAGGCATAGTCTATCTGATGGACAGCTCTCAGAGATATGAATTACCATTTCTACCACATAGATGTGGAAAATAAGATTCATACAGCTTCAAAGTGACAAAATAGAGTGTCCAACTTCAAAGATCAAAGGCTCTGGAGTTACATGGAAACACAGAAGGAGGGAAAAGAGCACAGCAAAGTATAATTCATATTTTGGAAAGTCTTATATTTCAACCACACCCTAAGACATTTAATTCAAACACGTTTTATTAACTTAAAGCTTATGAGAATGTGAGTATTGATACATGACTGCTGTGCAAGTAGACTAGACCCTTTTGGAACTAATTAAAAATCTAGAAGTGAATTCTCCAGGAAATACTAATTATTTAAATAATGCTTGTAACTTCTGCTTTCATTTTGGGCACTATCAGATACATCTGAGAATTGACATTTTTTTTTAATAAATCATTTGGAATGTCTGACTTTTTTCATAAGATGTCAAAATTTTTTTACTGTAGGGACTGAGACTTGCTATTTTGTTCTCAAATACTTATGAAATTATTTATTTCATAACTTCAATGACAGAATTGCTTCCTCAGTAATTTGAATCCCCTAACATCAAATAGATGTTGACCAGGTGTTGAAACATCAAAACAGATGTACACCAGCTCAAAGGAAATCAAAATCTTGTCATGGACAAAGAACCAAGAAATGTAAGAAAAACATTCTTACAAGTAATCAGTGATTGCAATGTAAAACTATCCAATTGACAAATATTTTAAAATTATAAAATGCAAGGCTAACATGAGTACGGTGAGACCAATATTCTCATATACTTGTATACGCATATACTCATATTCTCATTGGAGTACTTTGGGCTAGCCTTTCTGGAAAGCCACCTGGCAGCATATATAGCCTTTGATCCATCAAAGCCACTTACAGAAACTCATCCTAACAAAAAAAATAACAATAGTTGGAGTCAAAAATTTATACACAATGACTCTGTTGCAGCATTATAAATACAAAATTAGAAACAAAGTTATTTGTCCATTTCACAAAACAAAATCAAATACCTAACACTGCCATTAAAAAAATCATGATTTTTGGGCCGGCCTGGTGGCTCAGGCGATTAGAGCTCCGTGCTCCTAACTCGGAAGGCTGCCGATTCGATTCCCACGTGGGCCAGTGGGCTCTCAACCACAAGGTTGTCAGTTCGATTCCTCGAGTCCCGCAAGGGATGGTGGGCAGCGCCCCCTGCAACCAAGATTGAACATGGCACCTTGAGCTGAGCTGCTGCTGAGCTCCCAGATGGCTCAGTTGGTTGGAACGCATCATCTCAACCACAAGGTTGCCGGTTGGATTCCCAAAAGGGATGGTGGCCTGCGCCCCCTGCAACTAGCAACGGCTACTGGACCTGGAGCTGAGCTACGCCCTCCACAACTAAGATTGAAAGGACAACAACTTGACTTGGAAAAGAAGTACTGGAAGTACACACTGTTCCCCAATAAAGTCCTGTTCCCCTTCCCCAATAAAATCTTTAAAAAAAAAAAATCATGATTTTTAAAATCAAGAACTATAAAAATGCTTACAATACACTGTTATGAGAGGAGGAAAAAAATTGATATTCAAAAAGGCATAAAGTATTCTATAAAATATGTTTCCAAATTTGTATAAGTATACTTTATACAAATATATAGAGTGAAATGAAATAGAGAAAGATGTTAATAATATTTCCTTGTAAGTAAGCAGAGTTAACTGATACATTTTATTTTCTTCCTCCTTTCTTTCAGCATTTTACAAAAGGAGAACTTTCATTTTAATATGTCCAGGAGCAAAAATGTAAATGTTATTTTTAAAACTAATGAAAGCTCTTTTAACTTGCCAAACAAAATTAAAGGTGGTTTGCTATATGTGCATATTCAAAAGCTGTCATTATACTTCTTTGACAATATAATGCACAAATTTTTCTAAAACGAGTTTTATACCAACATCAAGATGAAAAATCCAGGCTCAGCAATTATGATCAATACAGTTAAAGGTCTGTCCAGATAATCTCTTCACTCCCACTCTAGGGCTTCCGCTCCCATCACTGACTGCTTCACAAGTACCTTCATTCTTTATTGAACCTCCCATAAAGATTTTTTTCAATGTAAAATGATACCCCAGAGAACTATTTCTTTTTTTTCAATCTTGTCCAGTCGCCGTTTTCGACCTTTAGTTGCAGGGGGTGCAGCCCACCATCCCATCTGGGAATCGAACCGGCAACCTTGTTGTTGAGAGCTCCCCCTGTAACCAACTGAGCCTTCTGGCCGCCCCTCCAGAGAACTATTTCAATGAGCACCCTTCCTCACATCCTTCTAGCCCTAATCAACCACCCCATTTCCTGATGCACATCTGTCCTAAACAGGTATATATCAGAAAGTGGGGTACTGGATTCTACCCTTCAGTAGCTGGCTTTTATTCAAGGAAACAAGTCTGCTGCTCTCTACACAGTGCGGTAAGCTTTAGATGAGATTTCTCCCAGACTGAAATACATATTTGTTATTTTGATTTAATTTAAGTAGCAAGGAGGTTAATCAAGAGCAATTAATCAGGAGCACAAACTACTTGTTACAAATAAATAAATATGTTTTGAAATCTCCCAATAACTCTTTTCCGTTATTTATACTATTATTAATATGCCATTCCAATTCATTCTTGGAAAACAGCATAAAGTGTGTGCCATACAGTTTTCAGTAAATAAGGAACAACATTAGGGTTCAAATAGTACAATTTCTATCATTCTTTGACCAGATAAGAAATTTCAGTTTATCTGGCAATGTAAAAGTATAATATATGCTGAGTTATAAAAGACAAAAAGCTCAAAGATAATAGCATGTGTCCTAAAAGAACCACACCATATAGGATTACGTCAAATTACAAAGCAGCAGCTTTAAGTACCAACTCAGAAGGAATGAGAAAAACCAAACAAAATGCAAATATGAATGGCTTTTGCAGTAACCTATTATGAATAAATTGTTCCTTTTACAAAGCCTATGTATCTTTCCTAACTAAAGACAAAGATAGTCCCGGAGTCTAATAATTGAGTCTTTATAAATTTCTACTAACCTTGAACATATGAAAGACAAAGACATTAGATCAATATTGCAAATGGAAGGGCCGCTTAGCCTATCTGGAAAACAGTTACCAGTTCCAAACAGGATTTGGAAAATCTTGTTAAATAGGGGTGCAAACAAAACCTTCCTATTATATTTGAATTTGAAATAATGAATGCTTAAGAAAGGACAATTTTCTTTCCAATCTCTACAGGAATTAGTAAACTACAATAAATGAGATTATCAACACTACATATTTCATGTTTTGAAAAGTCACAAACTTGCTGTAGGCATGTGCAGCTTTTGTAAAGGAAAATTGAGTTTTTTTAAAACGACTTGTTCAATTTAAATGAGCTAAGAAAGAAAAGCTACAGGCTCAGTAAATATTTATCATCAGGTAGGTCAAGACTCTTAAACTATTTTGCATTTGTCACAGTCTTAAGTTAACAAAATGTGAAGAACACACAAAGAGAACAATTAAATTTTTTTATGATTCTCAAGAGTTAAGCTTTCAGAGTTTCAAGTAATCTTTCCAACCTTTATCATAGTAGAGTTGCTATTACTTCCAAAACATTTTATCATGAAAATATTCAAGCAACAGAATAGTTGAAAGACACTAAAACAAATACCCATATGCTGACAACCAGATTTAACAACTGTTAAGATATTACTATATGGGTTTTATCTAAGACAGATTCTTTTTTATTTATTTTCAGGAACCAACTCCAAGGAAATCATTCACACCAACAAGTTGATTCATTTGGTGTTAACAGTCCATCTCAGAAACGTATAAAATATACTTTTATAAAATAGTCCCATAAAATCCAAAAAATAATGACTATATCCTTATCAAAATAGTTCAGCCATTGTCACTATTAATACATTCCAGGACAGTTCATGTAACCCCTCTAAACTTCTGTCTTCTCATCTTTAAAAAAATAAGGGAACCATTCTGACTGGGGTGAGGTGGTATCTGATTGTGGTCTTTACTTGCATTTCTCTAATGATTGGTGATGTTGAGCATTTTTTCATATGTCTGTATGTCCTCTTTAGAAAAATGTCTCTTCATGTGCTCTGCCCATTTCTTAACTGGGTTGTTTTGGGGTTTTTTTTTGTATTGAGTTGAATGAGTTTTTTATAAATTTTGGATATTAAACCCTTATCAGATGTATCATTGACAAATACCTTCTCCTTTTGGTTTTATTGATGGTCTCCTCTGCTGTGAAAAAACTTTTTAGTAGATTGGGGGAGGGGGGTTATCACTTTGTGAGGGGTATAAATGTCTAACTACTACATTGTTTTGTACACCTGACATTAATAAACTCTGTAGATGAACATTTCAGTTTACAAATGCCGTAAATTTTATGGATCTATGGTATCATTAGATAGTAAAATTCATGCTAAATTTGCAGTTTTAGGGGTTGATTTTAAAGGTCTGGAGTGGATTCATCCATTTTGCATTACTTTCTATGGGGAAACCGTGCCTCGGTTTTTGAACGTTTCAGAACTCGACCGGTCTTCCAGAACAGATTACATTAAAAAACTGAGGTACCACTTATTCAAAGTCACCAGTGATTTTTTTTATGATTTCAATATCAACAAGAAAACTCTACTTTCACTTCCTTGTTCAACCTGCAATATGACATTCAGAGAAACCATAAAATACCTAAAATGGGCAAGACACCTGTCCAGGAGCAGCCTTCTACTCCAACACTCAGATGTATTTCTAGAAATCACTCCAGCTTTTAAAATAAGGATGATGACATTTGGCACAAGTGAATTATTGAATCATGTAATTGTCATAAAGTATTGATTCTCAACCACATGAGACTTCCTGAAATTTTTCGTTTATATTATAATTTCTCAAATCTTTCACTAGCTTCCTGTCAAGCTTTGCAGCTCAACTTTTAGAAATAAGCATAATAAGTCATTAGGCTTCCATTAGAAGAAGCAATTACTTCAAAAAGAGAAAATGTTTCCCTTTTTTACCACCACACCACGTAAGGATCTTACACAATGACAGGTTATCCAACGAAGCACTTTAGGATTTGCTTCAAAAATTAATGGAAAACAGCAATCAGTCAGTCTGGTCATTAATTCAGGTTATTCAGTTCCTATCAAAACCTCCCTCACCAAATAGAGATTATTAAAAAATCATCTGAGAATTACCAGAATGTTTAATAATTACTGAAATTCAGGAAAGACCTTCCTCAAGTCTTCCCATGTTTTACATGTGACACTAGCATCTGAGATAAATAAAGTACAGATGATAACAATTATGGCTGCCCTAATTTTGGATTGAATAAAACTTTTCAGTGTATTTCTTTTGACTAGATACTGCCCTTCAGGGGACATCAGTCCTGCTCTGAAGACATGGGGTCTTTCATGGAGCCCCAGTGTGAATCTAAGTTGTTTAGAAATAATATGATTTTACTGGCAGAAGATGCACCCTTAATATGAAAGCTGGCTTGGTGCCTTAAGAAAGAAGAAAAATGAAATGATCCTGCATTGCAGAAAGACATGACGTGGTTGATATTCAACATTCTGCCTCCTGAGTTGAGACAAACAGAAGCTTTTAGATAGCATGTTCTTTCACCATTTCAAAAATTATTCCAGCAGCAAACTGTGGTAAAAGCATGTGGCTAAATATTGTCATTGTGTTTGGTGGTTGGTTAACAGAACAAGAAATTACAGAAAATTTAATATCTTAATTTTAGGAATATTCTAGCCCTTATGTATAGCAAATTCATAAACAGTAACTTATTGATCCTATAATAGCTTTCTAATAGAATGCATATCATTCTCACTGTCTACATGAAGAAATTGAGGATTGGCACATTATTTGAGAATCACAAAAGATCAAACAGCAAGTAAGGTAATCAAACCTAGGTCTTCTAACTCCCAATTCAGAATTTTTCCCATTATACTTACTTTTAAGGTACTCTAAATAATGAATATGAAAAATAAGTTATATATTATAATGATGCGAGGTTTACAAATAACAACAAAAGCTATCCTAATTATTAATTAAAATACAAAAACTATCAACTTCCGTAAGATAAAGTAGTAAATTTGTCACAGTAAGTTAGAATTACTTTCCATTTGTTTTACTGAACATTTATGGTTTCAAATTCTTACTCCCAAATCTCATGTTAAAAAGCAAAGACAGAAACTAGATCAGTGGCTGCCTAGGGCTGGGAGAGTGGAATGGGAAGAAATAGGGAGTGAGTGCTCAGAGATATGGGGTTTCTTTTGGTGGAGGAAGGAGAAAACAATTCTAAAATTTAATTGTGGTAATAGTTGCATAACCTTGTGAATATGCTGAAAAACACTGACTTGTACACTTTAAAAGAGTGAATTAGTGTATACGAATTCTATCTTAATAAAATTATTTTTAAAAAGTCAAAGGAGAGCATTTCTGCTATATTATAATAACATCGTAAATTGTGAAAATTGGGTTATTTATTCATTTACAAATAGAAGAGTTCAAAAGACTCTTCTAAAATAAGGCCCTAAATTCAAGAAATTGAAATTCAAGAGAAATAAACAGCGAACTATCATACTAGGCAAAATTCAATGTAAATTCTATAAAAATAAGTACAATAGATATAATGAAATGTAATGAACACTAGAGGCATCTCCTGGAACTGAGCTATGTAGACAAGTGTCACTGGGCTGTCTGACCTTGGGTGGCATAAAATAATATATTAAAGCACATTAAGACCAACCCTCCACATAAACGTTAGGGCATTATTTCCTCATATATTAAATGAGGAAACTGGTCAAATAATTTTTATAATTTCTATTAACTCTAAAGTTCTATCAATCTATGATTTAAAACTAGATAGACTGATTTATACTGTTATTTTTCATTTTTGCTTGAAATATTGTGTCATTTGCTCATCAATTGAGTCACAATGAAAAGCATAAATTTTTTTGTCACTCTCATACCAAAATGACTTGCATCGCCAAAGGAAGGTCATTCCATTTTAAGGAGACAGAAGAACTCTGTTCTTATTTCAAAGGTATGACTATTACTCAATTTTCCCATTTTAAAATCCCCATTTGGAAATGCTCTCCATGTTTGAATATTTCCAATATCCACAAACATTTTTTCTTTAAAACGGGACTAAATTTTGGAAACAGTCAAAAGTCAATGATGATCTGGCATACAGAGCTGGCAATCAAGAGTCATTTTTCATTGCGATGAAAATGTGAATTTCCTAGCTACTGCCGATAAGCCAGGACCCAGTGTTCTCTGAATGTCATGAGCACACTTTCGCTCCCTGTGTGTCTGCACACTCAGTTGCCTATTCCCAGAATTACCTATTCAACTCAACGTACTCTTCACAACTCCTAACTACCTTTCTAAACCCTCCCTGACATTTTCAAGTCAGAAATGACTTTCTTTTGTGGTCAAACAACTTTTAGTTTTATTATGTGGCATTTGTCACACCCCATTTTAAACATTAGTGTTTGTGTTCCTAGCTCAGCGTCTGGATTTCAGACAGTTTGGGAATAGACTGTTTGCTTCCACACTTAGGCAAATCAGTTAAACTCATGAGGTTTTAGTTTATAATCTACAACATGGTTGCATTTTTCCTCTAACAATTTCATAAAATATTTTTAATTGATATCACCTATTTTCTGGGCGGGAACAGGAAATTAGGCACGCAAGTTGCTAGTGGGCATGTAAACAGGTACTCCCTTGCAAGAGGGAAATTTGGCAGTATATAGCAAACGTCATTAAATGTTCATTTGGTCTAGTTACTCAGTTCTAAAAACATATCCTGGAAATAATGGGGATGCACTCAATGATTTATGAGGGTGTTCATCAAGAATTATTTATCATGAGAACACTGGCAATAACGTAGTTATCTAGCCATGGTGGATTACTTAAATAAGTTATCATGCAGCCATTCAATAGACTTTTATTTACCCTATTAAAAATCACATATAAGAAATGTTTGATGACACAGGAAAACATTCATGATGTGTGAAGTCTAAAAGGAAGGGTGTAAAGTCCCAAAAGAAACCTAACCACAAACAACACATCCCTTGCTGGCATATTACAACCACCCTGGCACGAGGGAAGCCAGTCCCCTGGCAGCTCACACTGGATAGATGTATGCGCACCTAGAAAACAACTCATTCTATATTGTTTTTCAGCCAAACACAGCAGGAACTTTCCATACCAAAAACAGTACAGTCAGATGTTTTGGAAGTGCACTGAGAATCAAAACTAATGGCATCAAAAAACATAATTCTTATAAGTGTTGAGAATACATTTAAGAGTCTCTGTATTTCTTTTCATTCTCTTCTAAGCAAACATGTTTGTTTTTCCTCCAGTTTCAGTCACAGTAAAGATAACGTTTTCCTTTTCTTTGCTCAATTCTGGTAATGAAACAGAGTTTCTTAATAAGATGTTTTATGTAAATTAGGATTATATCAGTTTCATTGTGGGTTAACTAGATGTTTAGGTGCTATCTAGCAGCCTAATCCACAATCTAGAGGAGCCCTCATCAACTGGGGAATGCTGTGCCCACAAGAGTTTCGGTGCCAAGCTCATTGGTCAAGGGAAGCTTTTTCTTGCACTTCTTCAAGCTGAGTCTCAAACAGAGAAAATAACAAACTGGGAAAAATTTTGAAGACTCATTTTCCCTACTCCACTGTTAAAAGTATGGATGGCCCATGTTGCAACTCAGACCCAGTAAGTCAAAGACTGCGGGGCATGAATCTTTTGGGAAAGTTCCCTGGATAACTGATGTGAGCCCCCTTGTTAAGATCTAAGGGTTCCTTTAGGGACAAAGATAATAAAAATGATGATAACACCCCAACACACAAGAGACATTAGGGAATCTCGATGGTCAAGTCGCTGTGCTGGGCACATCACTTAGATCCTCTCGTTTGATCCACACACAACCAATGTATTAGAATAACCGCGATCATAGCAAAAATAGCCACCTCTGTCACAAGACTAACCTACACACATGGCATCTAACTGTGTCAGGCTCTGTGATACCATTTTATAAACACTATTAAAATTCTCACAATCACTCTGAGAGAGAGAGAGAGAGAGAGAGAGAGAGAGAGAGAGAGAGAGAGATTAATTCCAACTCCATTTTCTGAAAAGGAAGCTGAGCTGCGGATATTAAATGACCTGCCCAAGGTCACATCATTGGTAAGTGGCAAAGCCAGGATGAATGGACTTCACAATATCTAACTCTAGACAAGTGTGAACTCTCTTAACCATTAAATTTCTTCAGAACAAGTTATGAGAACGTCCTTGCTTTACATGGAAAATACAATGTTGTATTCTGTGTTTACGGTGCTTAACATGTACCTTTGGCACATGACAGCCATTCAATACATGACCTTGGAGTTGAAGTCTTTTTGTTTGTTTGTTTGTTTGTGTTTAATCTTTTATTTTACTTTTTTAATTAAACTTTATTGGGGTGACAATGGTTAGTAAAATTACATAGGATTCAAGTGTACAATTCTGTAATATATCATCTATATATCACATTGCGTGTTGAGTTGAAGTCTTAAAAAAAAAAAAAAAAAAATTCCTAATAGAAAAGTCCCAGTCTAGAAAATTAGTCGACTGACTTTTCAATTTACTTTTTAAGGAGTAGTAGGCCCTTTTAAATAAATTGATAAAAACTACATTTTGAGTGTAGAGAATTAGGTTCAGTGAATATATAATTCCATACTTGTAATATGGAGACTCAAACCAAACTAAATTACAACACGAAAATCAGAACCAACTATATTAGTTTGCATTAAAATGAGCCAATCCATCTTTTTTACATACTCCACAATGAGCCCACTAAAAAAGCATCCAACATACAAGTTTAAACTATACCAAAATCTTTGTTCTTTTCAAATTATATAGCCAGAACTCAAATACCAAAATCGTTTAGAAATGAACATATTTCATTATGTTTAAACTTCTAGGAGAAAACAAGTACATCCCTACCCCCACAAAACTAGCAGCAATGAAACATCCATTATAGATCGTCTGTTTCCTCATCTGTAAAATGAAACGGTTGAATTAGAAGGTTTCAGACATCTCCTCATGCTCTGGGCTTCTACAGCTCATGCCTTAAAAAATACTATCGGTTATATCTCTTCAGATAATGAAATACGCATCATGATAATTTAGAGTGAAACAATATCTACTACTTAATTTGATTTCTCTTTCCAAACCTTGTATAGTGCATAGCTCATTTTAGCCCAGTATAATTCCTAAAACTATCAGAAAACTTTGGAAACTAAATGTAACTGATTCCATTGGATCTGGAATCAGAATACTTATGTTTAGTTCAAGTTGTGCCACATACTAGCTGAACAATCAATGACGTGTTCCTTAACCTGCCAATTTACAAAACCTGTTTTGCCGTTTATTCGGTGGTAAAATAATGACAATTTCTTTGCTACCTATCTCTTAAGGATAAATAATATAATTCTAATTAATACCCTGTATTAATGATGAACTATATGAGAAAACAGTGTAAACTGTAAAATACTCTAAAAAGTACATTGTATCAGTGGTAATAAGCCTTTTTTCAGCCATGAAAGCTTGCGGTTATTTTACTGCTGTATTTGGCCACTTTTTTTACAATTTTCTTAGAGCAAGAGTAAAATAGTCTATTGTGAAAAACAGTTCAATGTCTTCTTTCATTTGATGTTTTTCCAAAAAGTCTTGCTTAAGCTTTATCAAGCCATACTTTTATATCAGCCTATTATTTATTAAGCAATAAAAGTCACCATCTGCTTTTATAAGTGAGCTTTGTTATAAATTAACCTTCTAGAATTCCATAGAACTAAACAAATTAGAAGAGGGAAAATGAAAAGAAACCCTCTGATGCACTTCATATCCTTTCCAAGTTCAATTATTTGGATTCATTTACCTTGCCCAGAAATGAATAAACTTTGTGAAACTGAGCAAGCTACCACAGCATGAAATTTTCGATATTCTTCTATCTCTATGGTAGAAGTTCTACTAATTGCTTATTTTAGAGAGCTAAAAATAAACTACCAAGTATACTAAGACAAGTTGGCAGTGCTCACAGTCACTGGTAAGAGGGAGCGGATAATGTCTATACATTATCTGAATATACTGTGCAGTATATTCAACTTAGAAATCTCCCCTTGAAATGTAATAACTTTACCCCCAGGTAAAAACAAATCGTCAACATTTTAGTCACAATTATCAAATGATACTCTAAAAGTAAGCATCTTGTATCCATATTCATAATGCTATTCTAACACTTCAGAATGACTTTTTGTTTGTCCCTGATTTGGAGATCACAGATAAGACTTACACAAATAGTATCTTGACTGTTAAAGAACTATTTAAAATGCAATCTTGTAGAGTGTTTTTATTTTTTTAGTTAAGTCACAAAGCATTATATCACATCTAATTAGACTGTTTTTAGCTAAAAGTCATTGATGGCATGAGTTTTCTGATTAACAAAATGTTATTGAATTAGATAACTGTTGGTTTTGATTTTTTTTTTTTTTTTTAAATACACATTGTCTTAGGGACCTATAGCAAAACAGAGATCAGGGAATCATCTAAAATAGCACTGCAGCTTTTGGAAGCCACAGAAAACACAGTACTTTCCCCTTAACCACAGAAGATACATTCTAAGACCCCAAGTAGATGTCTGAAAACACAGATAATATGAACCCTATGAATTCTGTTTTTTTCTACACGTACCTACCTAGGATAAAGTTATTTTGTAAGTTAGTTATAGTAAGAGATCAACAACAATAAGTAATAATTAAATAGAACAATTATAACAATATGCGGTAAAAAAATTATGCAAATGTGGTCTCCCTCTTTCAAAATATCTTATTGTACTGTATATACAGCATGGATATGCTGGACAAAGAGATGATTCACGTCCCAGGCAGCACAGATCTAGTCAGAGCAAGATTTTATCATGCTACTAAGACTGGAACAAAATTTTAAACTTATGAATTGTTTATTTCTGGAATTTTCCATTTAGTATTTTCGGACCAACATTGACCGTAAGCAACTGAAACTGAGGAAAGCAAAAGTGTGGAGGAGGGGGGACTACTGTACCTGATGACAAGTAGGGATGTAGGTATTGTCTCACTTTAATCTGTAATCTCAATCCACTGAAGAAATACAGAAATAGAGGATGAGAAAGGGAAGTAATGTGCTCATGTGCTCACAGAGCTCTGATGCAACATGCCTGGGGCATCAATGGAGATGGGTTAGGTGTCAGCAAATCCTTCCACAGTTGGCATTTTATTTCTATTAAATACCTCAGCGTTCACAAATTTTCTGAACTAAAGAAACCAAGAATTTCTCATAAAACCAAGAAGAGACAATGCTCATAGGATCAACTAGAGTTCTACATCCAGGCTAGAGACCATGACTGACCTTTTCTGTGGTTCAAACGATATGTGAGTGATTTGATTACGGAGGGAATCTGAGAGCCGATCTTAAAATATATACACTTCAACATCCAGATCAAGACAAAGTAAAGCTCCATCACCCTAGAACACCTGAGGATTTAATTCTTCAAGGATAGCATAGTTTTTAATCTGAAAACAAGATGGGGGAGTTTGGGGGAATTAAAAAATGTAATTTAACTATACAGGGTGTAAATCATTTGAAAATACACCATTCCATTCTGTGTCTTCTTTAAAAACCCATACTCAACCTTAACTACCTCTAAATAAAGGGGACCCACACATGTAGGTGAAAAATGGTGTGCAAACTTACTTCATCAGTAAATCTGAAAATCCATTCAGAGACTCTGTGCCTTTGTGTTCATTCACCATTGCCCCTTGGCACTGTAAGCCTCTACATAGATCTCTACACGTGAACACACACACACACACAGAGCAAGCCTTTTGTGGACATCACCTGTCAAGCCAGATTTGTTGGGTGGAATCTTCTGGTCTATTTTTCACAGAGTACTCAGAGGCAGCTGCTCTGATACCATGAAAGAAATGGTTTTTCAGGCATGCCTTTGAGATCAGCACACATTCACTGTATGTGTGAATCAGTAGTCACCAAAACAGCAGTGTATATACCACAGAAAGAGAGAAAGAAAACCAACTGGAGTGCAAGAAGAGAACTGTAGAAAGCAAAACCAAATTATGCTCTACTAATATTTAATATGTGATTTTACCATGGCGTATGTGTGATTGGATAAGATGAGATAAGATAAGATAAGGTAAGGTAAGGTAAGATTAGACATCTAGACAGACAGATGTTTAAAATATTTTTACTGCTAGGACTACATGAATCAAAAAAGTTTGGAGATGATTAAAGTCATGTGAACTAAAGTGATTTAAATATATATGCAGGCAAATAAGAGTTATATTACATAAATTAAAATTTTTAAATGTGTGAATCATGAGAAGTTCAATTTACAACACAAATTTTACATTTTTCTAATTTTTTTATATTGGTTCATATTTCAATCTACTTTACAAAAAGCTGCTCATACCATGTCCTCAATTAATAAATATTTTATGAAAATTGGCACTAAAAAAGACATTAGGACTTACAAAATTCCTTTCTGATCCAACATAAACTCAGTCAGCTTTTAATCTAAAGATTGAAGGATAAAATATCCCAAATAATCATACAACAATGAAAACAAATTAAAGTCAATTTTATTTTCTTAAATCATTTACAGTCAGCTTTGCTTTTACTGTACTGTATTAGGAGAAAAATCACTTTTATAGTCATTAATATTTTAAAGGAAATAAGCAATCAAAACCCAATCTGGAAAAATTAGCATCCAGCATAAAGTGATTTTAATTCATCAGGGCAATTTCAATGCTGCTAAATACATCTCCAAGAAAGTAGTGCTTATGCTTCAGTCTCCTGCCCAAATTTTATGGGATGTATAGCCAGGAAGAAATATTTTTCAAAGCAAAAAATACAAGTAAATGTGTGAGTAGGTTGAGAGGGGGGAAAGCATATTGCAATTCTGAAAGCCATGAATTCCAAGTGCCTCTTTTCATTCTACCCGTCTCTTCAAAACATAAAGGAAAGACTACAAAACGAGAATATTTAACACCAATTTTCAATTGTGTAACGCATAAACTATTTTCTGATGCTCAAGAGAAGTCTGAAAAGAAGTAAAGAAAGACAAGGTACAAAGAGGGAAAAGTCTGGTAAAAGACAGAGTTTTCATGTAATATGTAAAAAGAGAAATCCTAAACAGGAACAAGAGAGGGTATTAAAATGTCAATATGAATTCAAAATAGTCATATCTCCCTCAGATTATGCAACATTTTTTTCTCATTCATGTGAGTCTGTAATGTATTTACAATGGACTGTCTCTATATCCTAAGGAAGAAACACTGAAACTTTTAGCATTTTCTTTCTAAGAAACTAAATTTAGAGAATGTAGGAGGTATAAGTCATTTTAGCATTTACAATTTAAGGGGAAGAGAATTTATAGTGTCTTAAAGCAAATAAATAACAAACTTATTTAAACCTTGAGGTACTACATGCAGACTATTGATAATTAAAATGCATTACATTTTTAATTGGAATAGATATCTACGTCAATATTTGAGATGGCAACTGTTAATATTTAAGTCTGCAACTAAACTTTTATTTTTATCATATGAGTTAACATAGTAAATAACTAAGATCAGTTTTCAAAATGTAACCAAGCAAATAAATATCTATTACTAGTTGACTTATTTCATAGTAATTTTGCCACTTCTTATTCTGCATTTCCAGTTCCTTACACAAAATCTCATATATCATTGCCTTATATTGACACCTACTGGAAAGTACCAGAATTGTATATTTCTCATTTCATTATCTAATTTTAATTTTGCATCTGTTAATTTTGCATCTGTGAAAAGAAATTTAGAAGGTATCATTTCAACCGCAAATAACACAAATTTAGTTTTCCAAAAGAAAAGAGTAACACTTATCTTAAACATTTTAATTTCAATGGTTTCTTTAGGAAATCATAAATCTCAAGAAATCTGCCCAAAGAGTATTTCTGATGGGAATGAATTTATGCAATGACTTCAGCAAAATGAACTTCTGTTTATTTGGGGTATAATAATACAGCGAATTAAGCAACTTTCTCCAGTATTTGAACATCTTCTGCTTCATACCTCAGACTAACTTAATACATTGGTCATATGACTTGAGAAAAAGATCTGATTTTGTGAAAGTATGCATAGAAATGAATCAGAAAAATGGCCCAGCTAATAAAAACAGGATAATTTACAGTCATACCTGTAGCTAAAAAGATAAAATAACAAATAGCATGCAGTAGTGAAAGTGCTTTCCTTCTCGGTCATCAAAACTACCTGTTCATGAAATACATAAATATTTGACCAGAACAAATTCATTCTCTGAAGTGGACCAAAACACAGCACATTAAAATAATTAATTTACAAATGTTTACAACTGAATTATTGAGTCATATTAAGGTTTAATTAACTTCTTGTGCAAATGAAACACTTCTAAGTATTTCTGCAAAGAATACCCCACTATCTTCATCTGTCTCCCAAAACTTCTCAAAAAGTTTCCAGACAGAAATATATTTAATTGACCAAACTGTAAGGAATAAAAACATGATAAGGTTAATAGAATACTTGTCCCCCACCAATCTGCTGCCACATAATATGCACAATCTAGGTGCTCGGACATGTCATATTTTACATCATCAGAAATATAATCCTGTCCTAGAGACAGAGGTTCCACTTACAAATGAGTTTGGGCAGCTAACAAGACAATAAGATACATTCTTGGAAACGGTACTAGAATATGTTATGATGGAAGAATCCTGTGCTGAGATGCTGTATACACTGCTTTAACATTCCTGTTATAAGTCCTTCCCTCCTTTTACATCAAATCTCCACAGTTTTTGACAAAAGTAATAAGATGGCATAAGTATAGGTTAAATCAAACAAAACTATGACCAAAAATATAATAGCTAACTTAAAAAAATACAGGAGCTCATTCAATGGTTTATGGTTAGGATGACGTAGTTTTTGAAATTTGCAACTGTCAAACAAGTTGCCTCCTGAGAGTGTACTTAACCCACCTGTCCAAATAAAATTAAGTTCTTTAAGTTTAACTGGGAAGATTTAAGACTATAGGGAATATTGTATGGTGATATTGTCTAATACTCTCCGAAACGTGCTTTCATTTTTCAAATTGAAAGAGATGGACAGTTTCTAAGTAACCTGCTGAAAGATTATTTTAAACTCTTCTTTTAAATTTACTGAAATTTATGTAAAATTAATGTGCCATTCAATATTTAGACACTGCAAAGTATCACAGAGGTAACAGGTCTTAACGAATGTAGTTTTGCTGTATTTCACTAGCCCATCTCAGAAGACAAGATTTTTGTCAGATGCAAAATCAAATGAGCACAAAACAGGACTTATTCCTGATTCTTAAACAACATTGAATTAGCAGTTCATTTTAACAGCTTTACAATCAGTCACTAAAAAAGGAATTTTTTCCTTCATAAAAACCCTGAAAGGTTAGTTTTTAGAGCCTGAGACACAGTAGAATTGTCAGACACCAGAGATCCTTATTTTCAATCACTCAGTTAGTTACCTTACAGAGCTTCTGATACCGAGGAGAAGAAACTGCCATCCTTTGTAAACGATGTAACAAAACCACAACTTTCTGCAGAGACGTTCTCACCACAGCCATCATTTTAAGTTTACCACACTTCTGGAGACACCTCAGAATTTGCATTATAAATGAAGAGCAATGATCATTTCCTCCCGGTCACTGGACAATGATTTGCCAGTTGTCTGAGCATGCTCGTTTCCAGGAATGCATTTGAAAGATACAGGGGCTCACGTTCTAGGCAAAAGGCGACTGCTATCACTTCAACTTCTTCTCAATTTAAAAAACGTACAGAAATGCCACACAGAAAGCCCCCCAGCAGATGCTCACAGCTAGTACTTGCTCAGCCCGGCATGGCCAGGAAATGAAGCAAGTTGAGCAGCCAAACGCTGCCTGCTGCTGGAAAGGAGTGCGCTCAGTAGCCAAAAAGGATATTAAGTGAAACATTAAAGCTGCAGATACAAAGCAGACATCCCCTGGGAACAGAGATTCAACACATCACCAACACCAGCGCTTGCCTCGGAGCCGGAGCCGGTTTATATTAAGAGATCCAGTGGCATTCACTCACTCATTCTAAAGAGGGATGCCTTCACTACCTGACTAAACGCAGCTCTGGCGGTGCTGTGTGATGAGTGAATAGACCCTGTAATACATCTTGAGAAGAGCAGAAGGGTACCTGACTCTAATGATATCAGCCTGAACGTTAAGTGCTAATAAATCACCTCCAGACAGGTCTCAGAACAAGATCATCTAAAACAAAACAAAACAAAATTACCTGCAGGGGGTATGTGGCTTTACCTAAGACACCCCAAAAGCAGAGTAGTCCATGGGCTCACAGATGCATGCCTTAGGAGGAAAGTCATGAAAAATCAAATGTCTAATGTTAGGTTAGTACTCGTCTAATTCAAAAGCTAATAAAAAAAAATAAAAGTCTGTAATTGACTAATAAACATTCCAAATTACATTTCCCTTCAGACGGCATCTTCGTGATCTCATTTTATTTGTCATAAAGCTGTTTTAATTTAATGAGTAAGAAATATAAGACGTGATTATGTGATGTAAAAAGCCAAGTACAGAATTTTTGAGTCTTATGTGCATGTGCACAATTTGAGATGTTATCTTCTACTGCAGCTTGATATCATTGCAAATACCAAGTGGAGTAAAGTACTATTAGGAAATCGGCAAAATAACTCAGAATGATTAAATGACTCAGTCAAAGGGCACAGCCAAAAATAGAAACCAGATGTTTCTCATTATCAGTGTCCTGCTCAAACTAACAATCCACACATTCACCTTTCTGTATCCCTGTCATGATTCTCTAAAAGAAACGCAGTATTTTAAAATAGTTGGTGCTCTTCTGTTTCATCTGCCCTCTCCGTCCTTCACTTCAGCATGATTTAAAGTCCTCTATTGGGTCTTACAGAGCTGTGTTTATCAAACAGTGTTTTTTGTGAGCTTCTGCTTGTGTATTTTTTCCCCCTGTAGATTTTTACTGAGAACGTATACTGCCTCCTTCTGGAGAGGCTAGCAATGGCAAAATACCTATGCAAAGGCAAACTTAGAAGTAGCCAACTGATGGTGTAATTAAAATATTGTTTTTAGGCAAATATACAAAAACAGAAAATAGGTTAGTGATTGTTTAGAAGTGGGGAGATTAGAGAGTTGGCAAGGGGGGACTGACAGCTAAGGAGAATAGGGTTTCATTCTGAGGTGATGAAAATGTTCTAATTTGATTGTGATAATGGTGGCACAATGCTAAATATACTAAAAGCAATGCAATTGTACATTTTAGGTAGACGGTATATGAATTGTACATCAATAAAGCTATTATCAAAATTATATGAAGTTGTCATTGCTGTCTCTGAACCAGCAGAGGAAGTTTCCACGATACAGGTATTTCTCCCCCTAAATACGAAACTGAAAATGGAGCTGGGTATAGGGGAAGATTTGAAACAATCTAAACAATCAAAGTCTGCACCTATGGAACAAGAGGGTGAAAATCAGACTGGAAGAGAACACAGACGATGAAAATAAACCCAAAACTCATGTTGTTAGAGAGCAAAAATAGCCACCTGTTATAATAACACCCTGGAAGGGCAGCAGGATCTTACCCAGGAGAGAATAAGAACATTTCAGTTAACTGGTAATGCTGAAATATAAAGCTTACAATTAAGACAAATAATTAAAATGATAATATGCTAGAATGTGGGCATGAAAATTAAGAATAAATGCATTTAACTTAATAGATAAACTGGGAAGTCAATAATAGACTTACATTCAAAAGAAAAGAAAAAAAAGTTTCTGCATGTTTGGTCAAAGTCTCTCATCTGAATACAGATCCACAGTGACAACTGCGCAGATAGCAGGTATCTCCTCCTGGATGTTATTCAAATGCCTCATTTCAACATAGTCAAAATGAAATGTGCCAGCCCATCACACACCCCACTAACTCGTAAGGCTGCCTTGTATTTTCCGATATTCCCAACTTCAGGCTCTAATGCCAGCTGACAATCTTCTTTTTCTCTACCTCTTCCCCTGCCCTTACTGGACCCATACTATCAGGTTATTAGATCTACTCCCTCGTCACTGCCTCATTCCTGGTCATTATCACCTCTGACCAGATGGCTACAAGCGTATCCTACTGGACTGCTCTGCTGTCAGTCTTGCTCATTTCAAACCCATTCCTCATAACCATCAGCCACTCTCCTATAAAATACAAATCCTATTGCACCCTCTCTCTTGCTTAAAGTCCTTTAATGACTTCTCCTCATTGCCAACAGGTTAAAATACAAAATACTTAGCAAGTCACACAAGACCCTGTACAGCTCTCCAGAAGCTTCACTCTCTTGAAAAATCTCCTAAGGATCAGGTTTTCTCTTGCCAATAGCCCTCTACAGAGCAGTCAAACTAACTGCCTTGCAGCAGGGCAGTGACACAAAAATACATAAACTCAAATGATCACCCATCCTTAACAGAAATGACATGTACCAGAGCATACCCTCTGAAATTAATCTTCATCTTCCATTGTGCTTCCAAACTATCCTTCATCAAAATGTACCCCGATTCACCTCACACTGAATACAGAATAAACTTCGTCTGCACAACATACTCCCATGGTCCTGCGTCCAGCTGTCAGACACGAACAAGGACCACCAGTGACTGTGTTGTGTAAGCAGTTCCACATACACCCCTTGTGCACAGAGCTCACATGTTCTGAGGTCCTTAGTCCACATTCCTTACCACCACCACCACGCCGCCAGAAAATCTATTTATTATCAGCAAAAGGCATCAGGTCTCTAAAAAACATCAACCTACAAGCTGCCAAAAATAACGCCAAGGAATTTTTATTTTTTAATGAAATGGACAGAACGTTTTAAAATTAAGAACAGTTAATAAAGGAGCAAAGGAGCAAAAAATCATGCACATTACCACAATGTCAAACATGTTCAATATAAACAAATGCATGTGTTTGTCGTTAGACAAACAAAGAAGTTTTAATGGGCTCTTAATAAATACCCTTTTTAATGTTCCCTATGAAGCAAAACAGACTATTTTACCAATATTAAATTATTTTTGAGAAGCATTTACTCTACACATTGTAATGTATTTTAGTAGTTTAGTCAGCAACCTTTCTTTCTTGATGCTGGTTGCTGTAAGACAAGTAATCCTGTGCATAGCTATTTTTATTTAGAAAGATTTTAAACAGCTCTATTTACATGTATTTCCACAGTTTGAATATTCATCAAATATTGAGATGAGTTTGGGCTATGGTAAGACTAGATCCCAATGTGTCAGAAGACATTGTTAAATCCTAAGGCAGGCCTGTGTTTTGCTGGTGCCCATCACTGAGTTTATTTCAAGCCTCCTTTGCTCACTGTCTATAAGCTGTTACTTACCATATGCGTAGGCTAGGTATCTTGTGAGTTTAGCACCATTACATAAATTAAGTATCCATGAGCCTTTGTAGGTCAGGCTTATAGTTGTTTAAGTTATAAAAATTAATACATTTTAGCATCGATTCACATTCAGGGCCCTCTATAATCCCCTAAAAACAAGGTGATCACTACCGATTTTACCAATTGGCATTTAAGGTGACCAGATGAGATTCTAGAGGGTGAGACAAAAGAACATATCTAACTTCGATACGTGCCTGGTCACTTTCATTACCAAGACACATGTCTATTATGCAACAAGTAAGAAATAAGAAGGAATGTAAGGACACACAGATTTTTGTTAAATTAAACTAGTGAAGTCAACCATACACCTGAGTGGTCTGCATGCATGGGAGCAAGTTATAAATAAAACTATTCCGAAAAGGTCCTTTTAAAAATATATATAACTTTTCAATGAAAACAATTTCAAACTTAGAGCAAACGTGCAAGAATAAGATAGTTCCAAGAACGTGTCTGTGCCCTTTTATCCAGACCCATGTATTTGTTAACATTTTGACGTTTCAAGGGGAAAGCGTCCCTGAGAAAGCATTCACAAAAGGTCATCGTACTGAATTCCGTAATGGTGAAGCGAGGGTCCAAGGGCAGCAGTCGGTATCTACTTAAGAGTTTGCAGACAGAGCACAGTGTGGGCCACAATATGAGATAATGTAAATGTCTGCCCTTGAAGAACTATGTAGTCAACTGGGACAGGAGGAGACACGAATCAGATGACAATGGGTCATGAGTTGACCAGCACATCAGAAATAATAACTGTCAGAATGATGTGGGAATGCCACGGCATAAAGAAGCAATCAGTTGTGAAACGGGCAGACGAGGAGACTTCTCCACTGAAACAGACTTGAAACCAAGTTCTAAGTGTGAAGGCCTGTGATTGGCAAGAGTAGGTCATTCTGCACAAAGAAAATGGGCGTTCAAGGGCATTAATGCACTTGTACTTGGGGGCAGTAAAAGGATTCAGGTAGGCTTCATAAGAGTCCTCATACGGATTTTTTAAACGACAGATTTTGTATTCCCACATTTTGTGTAGAAGGAACTCGAACCTCAGACTAAATATATGGTATTTTTCAAGCTAAACACATAAAAGTAATACCTTCAAGCCCAATGTTCTTGGTTGTAAACTAACCCATAGAG
Organism: Rhinolophus sinicus; assembly: GCF_036562045.2. Taxonomy (NCBI): domain Eukaryota; kingdom Metazoa; phylum Chordata; class Mammalia; order Chiroptera; family Rhinolophidae; genus Rhinolophus; species Rhinolophus sinicus. The sequence goes on along the minus strand of NC_133755.1, from coordinate 165,671,457 downwards.
CCTTTGCAGCTTTTATATTAAGTATTTATAATAAATGGAGAAAGAAACAACTTCATATTAGGAGGAAATGTTCTTATAATGTAAGATTCAATAAGACTAACTGTAATAGGGCTTTAAAATGACAGAAAACAGAACAGCTATGAGTCTATAAGTCTAAGTAAAGAATTATTACTTCCATAAAATAAGGTGTTTTTCCCCAATTATTAAGTAAAAGTACTTTATAGATCTTATTTCCAGAAACCAATTATTCACAGGGGCACATGGATTCCAGAGCAGAACAAGGTGACAAGCTCACCTTGCATGGTAGTAACTTTGCATGGAGCTGGATCAAACAAGCACAGTGTAACTAAAACTACTGGCTGCAGCCGCCCCGAGCACTTGCCTGCATCTGCTGTGTGAGTTCCTTGGCCAAGACCGTGTCCTGAAGAGCACTCTCCCGCTGAGAGGCATCCGCAAGCACATTAACTGTGGTTTCTGCCTCTTGTATCCACTTCAGGAAGTTCTCCAGGTCCCTGCGCGCGGCCTGCACGGTCCTCAGCTCAGCCTCCAAGGCACTCTGTCTGTCAGCGATGCTGCAAGGAACAACATGACAGACACATCTCCATTACTGACGGCGTGACAGTCCACATCAGGCACACCCTCAAGGAAAAATGGACAGACAGCCTCAAAAGAACCTTTATGTTTTTACGTTCCTAACATAACTGGGAGATTTCCTTATACGTGTGTCTTGAGTCATCCTTAATGGAGGGGTAATGTGAATTGTGAGGAGAGAGAGGGAGAGAGACACATAAATATGAACAAAATCACAACCGTAATATAAAATAATTACGGCTACATTTCATAACTCGTAAGTGTATGTTCAGTTATTCCCTAAACATTTTATTTCAATACTTGAGCATAATGCCTGACACTCAAAAGGCACTATCAATAAATATTCATACAAGGAGTGACTAAATGAATTCCAGGAAGAAGAAAAATCTGAAGAAACATTTAAGATCAAATAAAAATAATTTAAAGGGCTTACTTTACATATTTTAAACAATTCAGATCAATATAAATTGTTTCTTCAAGATGATTTAATAACATTATATTTGGAAGACATTGGACAACCAAGCTTTTATAAACCATTCATTAAATCTACATTCAAATTGAAACAGAGCTATCCTGGAGTTGCATGATTTAAGAGATGTACACACCTCTAAACTCAATCTATAAAACTTTATATACCTCAAAACTCCATAATAAGAAAACAAACAATATAAAAAATGGGTACCAACAATTTCACTCCTAGGTATTGAAACCCAAGAGAACTGAAAATGTATGTCCATACAAACACTTGTGGTACATAAATGTTTATAAGCAGCATTATTTATAATAGCCAAATAGTAGACTCAACCCGAATATCCATCAACTGAGAAACTGATTAACAAAATGCAATATATTCACACAGGAAATATTCAGCCATAAAAAGGAATGAAGTACCGATTCGCACCACAACATGGATGAACACTGAAAACATTATACCAAGTGAAAGAAGCCAGACAAAAGGCCACATACTGTGTGATTCCATTTATATGAAACCACCGAAAGGTAAATCCATAAAGAGAGGAAATAGATTAGCTGTTGACTAGAGCTGGGGAGTAGAGGTAATGGGGAAGAACTGCTAATGAATGGTGGGGTTGGGGCGGGGGGTAATAAAATGTTCTGAAATTAAGAGTATGGGGATGTTTGCACAACATGGTAAATACACTAAAAACCACTTATTTGTACACTTTTAAAAGGGTGTATTTCATGGTATATGAATTATATCACAATTTAAAAATCAGCACACATAATATGATCTCTTTTATACATATTTTCTATCTGTCCATATACTGATCCATCCATTCATCAACATCCATCCATTTGTCCTTCTATTTGCATATATAGAAGGAAAAATGTCTGGAATGTTATCTTAATTTTGAAATAGTTATTTCCAGGTGCTAAGATTTAACGTGGTTTACTTTGCTATTGATACTCTTCTGCATTCTTCGAATTTATAACGAACAGGTATCTTTTTTACAGATCAATAAACATTCTTTAAAAAATGGATAAAAGATTTAAATAGACACATCATCATAAAAGATATATGGATGGCAAATAAGCACATAAAAAGATGCTCAGCATCATTAATCATCAAAGAAACGTAAATTTAAACCATAATGAGATACCATTACATATTAGAACAGCTCTAAGAAAATAACGATACCGAGAGTCTGTGAAAATGCGCACCAACTGTAACTCTCACACATCGCAAGTAGAAGTAGAAAATGAAACAGCCATTTGGAAGAAGTTTGGCATTTTGTTTTATAAAGTTAACCATGCACTTAAGATACAATCCAGCAATCCTACTCCTAAGTATTTACCCAAGAGAAATGAAAACATATATCCACACAAAATCCATATGCAAATGTTTATAGCAGCTTTGTTCATAATGACCCCAAACTGGTAATAACCCAAATGTCATCAACTGGTAAACAGATAAGTTGTAGTACATACATATAATGGAATACTACTGAGACAGAGAAATAAACAAACTACTGATAGATGAAACAACATGGATGGAATCTGAAATGCATTCTGCTAAGTGAAAGAAAGATACAAAAGCTACATACCATGATTCCATTTATATGACATTCTGGAACGTCAGCAACCTCACCTCAGCATTTGCTTACTAAAAACCTCCAGTAGACTTTGGCTGCCTACAGAATAAATTTACATTGGTTTTCCTAGGACTCAGTGCCCTCCATAAACTATCACTAATCTACTTTTCCAGCTTTATCCCTAACTTTTCTCCAGTACTCTGTTCAAGTCAAATGGAATGTTCCTTTTTCTCAAGAATATTCTTAATACTATGTCCACATAAAAAATTTATATCTACATATGAATGACCTATTCAACCATCTCCACTTATAAAAATCCTACTAATCTTTCAAAGATTAAGGACGACCTGCTCCAAAACATCTCAGCCCAATTAGGTTTCCTTTGTCTGAGTTCATAAAATGTTAGTATGCCTCTTTATACAGAAAATAGTCACATGTATTCTGGGAAAGCCCTTAGATTGTGATCTTATTTCACTCTTAAATTTACCGTAACTGTACCATGGAGATTTCTTGTCTGTCCACCTATTCTATAAACATACTATGGTAAGAAGCAGTCTTTTGTATCTCCATATTTCTCAGAGTCCTTATTATGGTATTATAATAAGCATTTATAGAACAATGAAGATCGATTTATAATATGCCTTTAAAATTACCTCCCAAATATCATTTTTAAAGAAGCTACTGAGATATGTGCTCCACAAAACTCAGGTTGTAAATCCAAAAGGAGAAGATATGAGAAGCATGAAAACAAGAGATCCAACCCAGGGAGAAGCATACAAGCGCCCATGCTAATGGGGAAAGACCTCAGAAAAGAGGGGTGATGAATCCAAATTGGATCAGGTAAGGGCTGGCGTCACCATTCCAACTGCCATGTTTCTTGTTTAAATTTGACAAAATTAACAAAGGAAACACCTTGACAAAACAAAAAAATAACCCAAAATAGGACAAAAAAAAGAAAGAAAAAAACATAAGATCCAGGAAATAGGGATTACAGACTAGGAAGAAAAGAGAGAAAATCCCCAGGAGAAGGGCTGTGTGGCAGACCAAGAAAGCACATCTCCGAGGAAAAACATTAGAAGTGACAGACTGCTTAACGTGACTGACTTTGTGGGCTATGGGTACTGTCAGATCATGGGAAAAATGTGGGAAGAATTAGCAATTGGTGCAAAGAAAACTAAGAATACAAAAACAAGGCAATTATTATCTTTAGGTAAAACAAACAGAGAGGAAGCGAAATTATAGCAAATTTCAGTGCTTGGCTGTCATTGATGTTTAGACAGGCATAATAGTGTCAACACTGAATAATATCTGCTTACCTACGAATTCAGTGATGAGATGGTACAGCCACTGTGGAAACAATATGGCAGTTCCTCAAAAATTAAAAATACAGTTAACACAAGATTCAGCAACTCCACTTCTGGGTATATACCCAAAAGAACTGAAGGCAGGGTCTCAAGGAGATATTTGTACATCAATGCACATAGCAGCATTATTCACAGTAGCTAAAATGTGGAAGCAACCCAAATATCCATCGACGGATGGATAGTAAGCAAAATGTCGTATACACATATAATAAATAGAATATTATTCAGCCTGGAAAAGGAAATGCTGTCACATGTTACAACATGGGTGAACCCTGAAGACATTACGGTAAGTGAAAAAAGCCAATCACAAAAAGATAAATACTGTATGATTCCACTGAGCTGAGGTACTTAGACAAACACACAGAGACAGAAAGTAGAACGCTGGCTGCCAGGGGTTGGATGAAGGGAGAACTGGGACTTAAGTGTTCAATGGGTAAAGGGTTTCACTTTACAAGATGAAAAGAATTATACGGATGGATGGCGGTGATGGTTGCACAATAATATGAATGTTTTTAATAGCACTGAACTGTATAATGAAAAATAGTTAAGAGGGTAAATCTTATGCTATGTGTATTTTACCACAATTTTTTTTTTAAAGTGAAAACAAAATCAATGATGAGAAAGAGAATAGTAGCATAAGAAAGCTATATCCTATATATTTACCAGAATAGAAGGTCAATAGACAATGTCTAATATTGATGAATTGAAAGATAATGGTATGCTCATTTTATTTAGAATATGGAAATATATAAATGACATAAAAAAAATTGTTGCCCCTATGGAGAGGGATTGTGTTGAGTAGTAAGAGAATCATTGTGGGTTTTTTTTTATAAACCTTGTAATACTTTTAATCTTTTTGTAATCATGTGCATATACATTTCTTTAATTTTTAAAATTTAGACGTTACCTACCAGAATTTGGGTTAGTGGTAGTGGTGGTGTTTTATCTTCCATCTAACCCTGCTCATATTTACAATTATTAAAACATCAACAGAAAAAAAAATTCAGAAATAGCCAGATAAAGGCTGTGCCAAAAAGACACTAGAATGCAAAAATTCAAAGGCGTACACACGTGCAACTAATCAACCACAAACAGATGATTCTTATTTTAAAAACACTCATAAAAATTTAGTAATTATAAAATTTAGTAAAGTCAAACACTTTCATTTTACATAATCAGTATCCTTTATTTTTAACAACATTCATATGCACATAATAGGCTAGGTGGCAAGGAGCTAATGTAAAAACAGATCATTATAGATTAGTTCTATTAAACCCCAAGAAAACCCAGACTGGAGAAAAGGATGCAAATGTCTGAGAATCCCTTGGGGCAAAGTCAGAGGATTCCCATCACAGGAGAGAAATTTATATACCAAATAAGCATAGAGGACCAGGCTAGCAGGAGAGATGAAAACCCTAAAGTCACGGTTCAGATGAAAAGGGAGCCAAGAGGATCAGGAGCATGTGGCCTTGGAGAGCATTGCATCCATTGGGACGAATAATACCAGCGACACACTTTGGTGACCAGTGGAACATGCTGAATCCAGAAACGAAGAGATTCCTTGTAAAACTGTCAAATTATGTCCTGGCCGTCAGTGGGAAAGAGATTCTGCATTAAAAATATTCACTTTGTCGAAAAACAGCTGTGAGGTGATGTAAGGGCACTCTACTTTGTTGGTCATGAAAGCCAAAGAAGCAGCGTTTTGAATCGAGGCAGAAAAGGTTCCATCACCGCCTGGCTGTGAAAGCCTGAGCAGGTGCCTGTCCCCTTGAGCATCATTTTCACCCACTTAGCACATGTGGCCTGAGTCTTGCTTACCTCCCTAAGAATCAGCTCATCACTTCAAGCCTCAGCTTTATTTCCTTATAAAAATGAACCAATGACTAACCCTCAAAGTCATCACTGTCTCTGTCACATCCAGAGCTTTACTGTTTACTTCATTTTCCTTCAATAGCCTTCCTCTTCCCTCCCCCCACTAACCTTCCCCACCCCACCGGGTCAACTTTTCTTTATCCTCCAGAACTTGGTGCAGATGACTTCAAACCTGTGCTACCTCACCCCAGAGCACCCAGGATGTCCCTTCCCATGGTCATTAGCATGCCATCGCTGCTGTAACAAAGCACGACAAACACCGGCCTATAGTAACAGAGTTTATCTCACAGTTGTGAAGGTTAGTTTCTGAGAGGGGTCTCACTGGACTAAAATCAAGTCGTCAGCAGGCAGGACTGTGTTTCTTTGTAGAGGCTCTAGAGGTGAATCTGCTTCTTTGCCATTTCCAGCTTCTAAAGATCGTCACATTCCTTGGCTTGTGGCCCCATCTCTTCAAAACCAGCAGAAGGGGGTTCAGTCCTCAGGTCACGTCTCTCTGACCCATTCTTCTGCTTCCCCCTTCCACTTTTAAGGACCCATTAATGGAACTGGGACCACCCAGATGATTCAAGATAGTCTCCCCATCTTTGGGAGCCACGATTCTGCCTATTTCATTATACTGTACCTACGATCTCGATTGAAAGTGACCGTTTTCTTGTCTGTTTAAAGTTTCTCAATCATCAATGCACTTAGTACCCCCAGGGCATGCATACAGTAGCAACTTCGCAAGCATTTATTGAATAAACTAATACAAAAGTAAGAATAATACCTCCCTCCCTGCAATATTGTAAAGAGAAAATGAGGTATACACACATAAATGTATAAACATAGCAAACACTCAATAAATATTATTTTCCCTAACCTTATATATGAATTTGGTGAAATACTGAGCAATTGTTTTTTTAATTAATTTTTTAAAAATTAATTTTGTTTATAGCATGCAAATGTGCAATTGAATAATAAATGTTCTGGGGAATCTTTTAAGTTCACATATATCTGGTGTCATTTTTCTTCTCATGAATGTAATCAACGACTAAAAATAATGAACATACTGAAAACTAAACTCTGCTTACAGCAGTCGAAATTATCTTCATTATAATAAACATCATTTAAAATGTTTATAATCATAGTATATATATACTGGGGATGCCAAAAAATGTATATACATGACTTGTATTCATCTTTTGTTATTGGTATATATTGAGTATTACAATTTTAATAGTTTTTTTCTTTCTTAAAATGTGTATACATTTTCTGGCACACACTTTATTACACAGGCTAATAAATTACCATTAATGCCACTGGTGCAGTGTTCACAGAAGAAAACAACCTAATTCTACCACCTCTGCCACTTACTAGCTATATGGCTTTGGGTAAATCACTTCAAATCTACATGTTTTTTTTTTTTTTTTTTCATCCTTAAAATAAGTTGCTTGGACTGGATGAGTAAAGGACCCATTTCTGAATTTCCAGAGGTCCTTTTACAACTACATAATCCATCACATCACAGAGACTATAAAACCTGCTAGAAGAGTTCCTCCATTCTCACCCCCACCTCCAGCTTCAAATTTAGCTTCACTGAGAATCACGGCATGTAAATAAAATGTTACTGACGGGAATAGGTGCATGGCTGGGATGTATTAATATGGACGTTCCCGAAGATGATACTCAGCTTGGAACTAATATTAGTCGACAATTCTCAATGCAGAGTTTGTATCTGGCAGTGTTCTGGTTGTTACAGCTCAAGCAAGATGAGAAGAGAACTAGTGGACGTTCTGAAAAATGTAATGAGAGAACATAGGGAAAGTAGAACTATAATAGAAAAAAATTATTTTAAGTTTAGAGAATTGTGGCTACTAGACAAAGGCAAAGAAGAGAAGTTTTATAAAAATCTTTTTTCACCTATAAATCATAAAGAATAAGGACAGGCTAAAAACCTAAAAGATACAACATTTGACGTTAAAAGGGTAACTTGAGCAGAAAGAAGAATTTTTACTTCCAACAGAAGTAACAAACTATAGATTCTTTAGTATAAAAAATGGTGCACACTAAAAACATAAATAGCTTTCATAAAAGATTAAAGGAATTCATGTGTGACAGATTTATAATAGTTTACATTTAAGGGAATTGGGATTTTTAAAATGTAAACTCTTAGCTTTTAAAGAGATTTCTGTTATAAAGGCAACTGATGTTACAAAATAGCTTACAGTAACAATCAAAATAGCTTACAGTTATTTTGTAGCATAACAAAATGTGGCCACCCACATAACTGACTTTTTAAAATAGTTTAAAGATGTTAAATAATACTTGATATTTTAAGCTACAAAATATATTGTTTAATCAAGTGTTCATGGTCAAAAGAGTGAACATAAATAGATCTTTTTCTTTTTTTTTTAGACATTAATGAAAAAGAGCATCTTAGGAACCCTCCACAGATATGTGCTGCTAAATTTTGATGTACTTAAAAGGTGACCTGTACAATTACATGAGATTTAAGTATATTTATCTTATTTAGAGCAGAAAAATAGTAGCATCAGTAGTTTTAGTGGCATGTAGAACACTGAAAATGAGACATTCTTTGAGCTTTTTCAATGGGCACCTTCACAAGTTAATTTTGTTCTTTGGTAAATAAAATAACATTTAGCTGGAAAATCTATTATAATACCATTGGGGGCAAATGCAGTTGATTGAAAGAAGAATTAGTCACTGCAGATATCCCCAGGGTGTGGGTGTGGGGTAGGCGGCCTCTCGAGCTTCCTAGGTGGTGTGGCATTAGCAGCTTAGAATAGCCTCCTTAAATCCCATGGAGTGAATTTTTAAGTGCCTGACAATTACCCAATCTTAATGTAATAAGAATAGGTCACCAAAACACCATAGATCATTGGGGACAGCTGCTATGGCATTCATTTTAAGAGCATAAAGGTTGAGCCTCGTTGATGATAGGCCATAAGACGCAATCCCAATATGAGTATCTTCTATTGGTCATTGTTAAAAGGAATTGACCAAATATACAACAGATAAAGGCTGAAGGAGAATGTTTCACTTTTATTACTCTATAGGGACAATAAACAACCATTACTGAAAAGTAACAACAGAAATAATAAAAGTTTCAAAATATACAACAAAAATAATTGGGAAAGCAATCAAAAGTAAATTCAAATTTTTGGAATGTAATCTGTTTTCATAATAGTCAAGGGTTTCACAAATTCAGTCTCTAGTAGACACAGTATTTATATAATCCTTTGTAAACTATGTACATTCTACATGTCCAGCTGGTCATTAATAATAAATCACTGAACATTCATTAGAAAGACACTGTCATTGCAAAAGAAGACAATAAAGTTCCTTCACTAGATGAATTTGTATTGGTGGCTTTCATATGAAACAAGGTCTTCTTAAATACTACACCTTTTCTTTCCAGGGTGGTTAGGCTTCTGCTAAGGCAGAAAACACGTAAATACAATGTAAATTTAGCACCCATGACGATTTTACTGAATGCTGTGGTCTAAATGTGTCTGTTCTCCCAAAATTCGTATTGTGTGATCTTAATGCCTAATGTGATGGACTTGAGCCTTTGGGAAATGTTAGGTGATAAGGGCAGAGCCCTCATGAATGACACCAATGCCCTTACAAAAGGCCTAAGATAGCTCTCTGGCCGCTTCTGGCATGTGAGGACACAGTGAGAAGTCTGGGACCAGAAGAGGGTCTTCACCCAACCACACTGGCAACCTGATCTTGCACTTACAGGCTCCGCAATTTCTGTTGATTATTAGCCACCCAGACTGTGGTATTTTGCTACAACCGCCTGAATGGACGAAGATACTAACAAACAAAGTTGCCTGTTCTAAAAGGTTCATCTGGTAATAAATAGTTAGACGATCTTTATTGCATTCAGTAAATCACACAATCACCTCTTTTATCATTAATGTATTTGGTTGGTGCAAAAGTAATTGCGGTTTTAAAGGTTAAAAATAATTGCAAAAACTGCAATTGCTTTTGCACCAACCTAATAAGTAGAGACTGTTCAAAATGACTACAGACAAACAACTGATAGTGACTCGAGACCCTCTGCTAATTTAACCGTAGACACTACTGTAACACAGACTATGGGCAATGGATTTCTAAGGAAGATGTAATACGACAGGGCATACAATGATAATGTGGGTAACCTGTTACTGAACACATACCATGTACAGGGAACTTTTATACATAATTGGTGATCCTCACAATAATCCTACACGTTAGATGTGTTCTCCACTTTAGAACCAAGGAAAGTGAGACTCAGTGATCTGAAATAACTTGCTTAAGATTGGTAAGTCACATAGATGGTAACTGAATAAGTTGGGACTTTAATCAAGGATTGCCAGATGCCACAGCCACGTGCTTTCCGTTCTTCCTGCACAAACCAGGACTAGCCTTAAAAGAGTCAAGGCAAAATATGGCTTCCAAGGGATAAGGGCAAAGAGAAAAATAAATAGTAATTGATGATATATGATAGTCTTTGCAACAAACAGTTATGTGGTCTCATTTCCTTTATAATATTGCAGCATAAATAATTATATGTATGTATATTTGTGTGCATGGGAGTATGTGTGTATATACATATATATACCTATGTGCATACACATACATTTACATATACATAGGCAGTCCAGAGTTAAAATAAAATTTCAGACCCCAATCCAAAAGTTACTATAAGCACATTTCAACTATCGCTATCTCAATTTGCACTAAAACATTTGTTAACTGGCATTAAGAGATATAAGGGAAAAAATTTCACAGGTTAAAAGAATAATGGCCAAGATAGGTCAATTAGTTTAAAATGTTAGAGACAGACCTGTTGTAATCAGAAACCAAAATATTGGGAGCCATTTCAGAATTACAACTTTCTGTGCATTAGAAAACTATTATGAATGTATCTATATGACATATTACCCCCAAGTAGGGTCTAAGGCAGCAAACACATTACTCTTTCTGCAGTAGGAACAAGGCTACTCACACCAAGCAGGATAATAAAGACTATAATAAATAGTCTCATGTCAAGTCAAAGCTTTCTGTTATCACAGAGTATTGGATTTTGGCACTGCCGATAAGGGATTGTCGGCCTGTAACTCTGAATGGCCAAATTACCTAGGCCAATTGCAATTCACAGAAAACATTTCCTTTGAAAGCTGATATTAAATGTCACACATTATGCTGCAATAACACTAATGCATGGGTAAGTACAATAACGCTTCACCCCTCCAGAATTTGGCTGCCAATAATATCTATTCAGAATAGAGTGGGGAAATAGCAGGCGAGCTATGGTCTCGGGCCTCTCAGCGGCCATTCCAGAGGGCACGATGGCCACACCCTGGAGAGTGTTACATTAGTCATTGCAGAGGCGCCCATATCTTTAATCAGAGCTGGCTTCTAAACTCAACTCAGATAAGAATCAGTAAGTGGAATCATTGGACAGATCCAAGAGGTGGGTACACAGAGCAATCACCAGCAGTAGCTGACATGCTGATGAGCAAAGAAGAAAAATAAAACTATTTGTGAACAAGGTTACGAGCCTGAGCACACAGACACAAAGGCTTGGGTTCCAATCCCAGCTCTGCCTGTCGGAGCTGTGGATCTTGGATATTGCTTCACTTCTCTCTGCTCCAGTGTATTCATCAGCATAGTGCTGATGAAAACGCTGCCTGTCTCCACTGGTTGTTGTGAGGATTAAATGAAATAGTGCATGTGAAGAGCTGAGCACAGCGCCTGACAATGAGAAGATACCCAATAAAATTTACACACTAAAAATACAGCACAAAATCTCACAAAGCGTAGCAGCCTGCATAAATTTACCACCAATTCGTTAGAATGCAGAGCATGATCATAATTTAGTATAGAAACATATCTTCTTGGTTATGCTGTGTGACTCTGAACATGTCACTGAAACGTCTCCGAGCCTGAAAGCATTAGATCAGACGAGGTATTCTTAACTGAGCTGACAGTGACTCTTTGGCAGGGTGAGGTGGGGGAGGGGAGTGCAAAAAATTTACTCTTTTTATGTGTAAAGGACAACTATAAAATACAGAAACAAATACACAGTATATCACGGTATTAAAATTGCATGGGGGCAGGGATCTGAAAAGGCTTCTTAGGGGGTCGACATAAAGAAGGTTGAGAAAATACTGGTTTAAATGAACCGTAAGAGTGCGTGCATCTCTTAAAGTTCCTTAATTCTGTCTTCACAACAATAATGCCAAGAATTCAAAAATGTTTAATATTCGTTCACACACTTTGTTTAAGAAGGAAAGATTTGTATATTCTAGGAAAATCTCCAATTAAAACAGTTAAAAACTGTAAATATCATTGTGTTTAAAAGAGAAATTCCTCTTAATATTTAGAAATCCCAACTGTCCCTCATGAAGGGATCCCGTGAGCTGCACTTTTGTTGTATTCTCCCTGCTTTACAGATAACAGTATACCCAAATCATGTCTAAGTATTAATATACTTAACTGTTTCCCCCAAAAAAATGGAGAATGAAAATAAGGACAAGTATTGTAACTACCATAAAATTGGAACACGGTGGCTGCCTTAGCTATGATAAATGAAAGACTACCTTGGAATATAATTCATTTTTAATTGCCTCTTCCATCTAATCTAACTAGTGATGTAGACTGTCTTAAAATATTTACAAAGTGAAAGCAAGAAAAGAATTGGAGGTGCTAAATAAAGCAGGCCACACATCCGTACGTGATCAATTTTTCTGGGTATTGTTTACACCAAAAACAAAGTCATAACTCTTACTCATGAGTTTTGGAAACACAGATTAAGTATGATTAAGGACCATCTCTCTTAATGTTAGAACTGGTTTTAATTTAATTGAGATGTAATTGACATACAAACTTGTATTAGTTTTGGTATACAATGTAATGATTTGATATATGCATATTTTGCAACATGATTAGCACAGTAAATCCAGTTAACATACATCACTACAGTTACAATTTTTTCTTGTGATGAGAACGTTTAGGATCTACCCTCTTAGCAACTTTCAAATGTACAATACAGTACTGTTAACTATAGTCAGTTACCATGCTGTATATTACAGCCCCAGAATATGTTTATCTTCTAACTGTAAGTTTGTACCTTAAAGCTATTTTTTTAATTAATTTATTTTTTTCAATTACAGTTGATATTCAATATTATTCTATATTAGTTTCAGGTGTACAGCATAGTTAGGTAGACATTTAATTTACCAAGTGATCCCCTGATAAATCTAGCACCCACTTGGCACCATACATAGTCATTACAATATTATTGACTATATTCCCTATGCTGTACTTTACATCCCGTAACTATTTTGTTAATTATCAATTTGTACTTCTTCCTCCCTTCACCTTTTTCACCCAGACTCCTACCCCTCCAAAGCTGTTTTTAATTCACCTTCTTCCCTGCTTTAGTTTTGGGATACTTATTATATAATATACCCTAATAATCTCTTATAATGAAAGCTGTATAAAATACTTACAGCTGTATAAAATGCTAGGAAGATCAGTATTATAGCTACGATCTACTTTAACCACTTATGAAGTTTTGTATTTGCTACCCCAGTCACTTCCTCCAGAATCCTAGGTCTTTCCAGCCTCATACTCATGCCTATATTCTTCCCTCATAATTCTCTTCTTTGAGTTTTCCGAAAATCCATTTTAGAAATTCTAACTAAACATGACATTCCAAAAACATATAAAATGCTTCCATGTCAAACTGTTATTAAATGCTTGGCCATGCTTTATTACCAGTAATATATATCATAAAGTGTTCTAACATTATCCATTTTATTCATTGCAAAATAAATGTGTTTTGAAATCTCTGATTGCTTTCAGGCAGTTGCATTTGAATATATAAAGATGTGTGTGAAACCATAATTTCCCTTAGACGCAGGCACTCGCAGCGCTATGCAGAAGGTAAACACATTTTTACTGATGATGAATATAAATATGCCATCTTAAAGAGATGCTAACCACTGTTTACAGGTCCTCAAATCCTGTGTTCAAGTGACAGAAAAATCTCTCTTATAAATACATATGCTATTTTAGACTATATCAAATTATACTGACTAAACAGAGTAATGGAAAGAAAAAATAATAAATTAGTTGAAGCCCTAAATAGACAAGAGCGTATTTCAGAAATCTAGTGTTGGATCATGTGTTCTCAGCCTCAACTGAAGATGGCCCAGCCAAATAGGACACTATTTCAGTTACCATTAAGGACAATATGAACCTAATGCAGGTATAAATACCTAAGTGTTCCTTACCATCAGAGTACTACAAGATATACTCTGGGTAGTATCAAGAGGGAAAAAAAAATCACACATAAATGACAACTGGCAAGGTTTAGACTTATTCAAGGAAAAACACCATTGCAGAAATTGAAGTCGATTCTGTACAAATATACATTCTGTGTAAGTATGATAAGACTAACTCAGTACAGTATAAAAATAGAAACAATAATAAAATGTACTTCTAGTAGTCACATATTTTGGGATGTTTCCATGAGAAAGCCAAAGCAATCAAATTCTTAACTTCACAATATACATTCGCCTGCCAGGACCTTAGCATTACCTTCGTTTTAGATTGATCCATGATGTTTTTAAATACTCGGTGGTTTCTTTAACATTCCTCGTGTCATCATTACCATATTCCTCCAGCAGCTTCTGCAGCACGTTATCGAATGCCATTACAATACCATCTCCAGGACCCAGTTCTTGAAGCAGTATCTAAGGTGTAATTTCAGGTGTAATTGTTAGACTTGGTCACTCAGTAACCAGTATTACCAAGACCTGGGCTTCCCTGTAGCTTTTACCATATTTTAGACACAGATATCAAAAGAAGAAAAATTACTGGACAAACTCTTGCATCTAAGCTTAAACGAAAACAATTACAGAAGTAAAAAAGAAAAATGTCTAAGAAAGGAATCAGTACATGGGAGATGACAGTTAAAAAACTATTGTCTTTTCCTCTTTCAGATATTTTATTTCCTCAAACCATTGGTCTTTTCTCATTCCTTCTGCTATACATCTGATCCACATAGTAACTGCATTGTACAGGAATGAATCTACAGTAGAGTTCCCTATAAGTACCAACAATACGGAAATCTTCTCTCTTTCCCCTCAATCACTGTGTATGTTCATAAAGTTAACTGCTTTGTGGATCAAGCAGCAAGCAAGGTTTACTGAGAGTTGCTTGAATAGCTAAACTGATGCTGAGTACATCCATTGGCATTGGTTTCTTAACACACTTTTTCAATCTCTGAGAGCCCCTGGATCAACATACTTCCCCATGAAATCTAAATGACAAATGAACATTCTTATAGTGTTTTGCAGCAATTGACAGAAAAATCCACCCTAACATTTCAGAAGAAAATAACCATACTGTTAATTAGCAAAGAATAGTCTGAATACCAGGATCGAAGCACTGATGTCACTTTTTAATCGTATTCCTTTAGTTAAGTGTCAGGGGCTTTGCCGATTATTACTTTTGAATCATTTGGTGAAAACAATCAACAGATATCATAAACACAGTGAATGATCCAGGAAGTCAGGACACCCGGCCACTTGCTTTTTAAACTGTAACCCTGGAAAGTCTTTATGTATGAAGAACAAAAAACATACTTTCATGTTTTAGATTTTGATTCCCACGTATTATATTGCTCACAAATGTACACTTTCATCACAGGCTATTAGAAGGGTAAATAAATGTTACTCCAAAATGTAACCTAATAAACCATAACCTCTAATTCAAGAATATTTTCTATGATTATAGAGATAATTTAAAATACCACTTTAAAAATACCATAAATGTTCAGTATCATCAACTCTACAATCAAACTGATCACATTAAAGGTACCTACTCTGATGATACTGATAAAACAGTTTGGTTATGAAGGTATTCAAAGAAACTGAATTTACTTATTACCTGATTTGTTTACCACAGTGCCCCTCAAAGAAAGTCTCAGGAAATTTCATAAAGAAAAATAAACTTTAGGGTCAATGTGGAGGGAGCAAAAGGAGGGTTCCTGGGATTCTGAAAATGTTCTCTTTCTAGGTGCTGGTTTGTGGGTATGTTCCATTTGCAAAGAATCAGTGACCTGTAAATCTAAGATATATGTACATTTCTATTTGTTATACCTCCAGAAATTTTTCAGAAACCTTCATGGTCAAATTCTTTATATAAACTTCAATGTATATTCTAAGACCTTGGGAAAACATCATGACAAGAGTCCGAAAAAGTACAGTGAACAGAATAAAAAAGTATATCAAATAAATAGATATGGCCAAAAAATATCCACCGACTCTTACTTGATTATCAGAAATCTGTTTGATAAGTGGATCCCTTCGGGCTTGTTGAAGAATATACAGGCGAGCCTCATATTTTCTCATAAGTTCTTCAGTCTCTTCCCTGTGGTCATCCCACTGCAGGCTGTCAATCACCATGTCCTCCAGCTGTTGCTGCCGTAACTCGACGCCATGCTGAGTGTTATCCCACTGGTTCTTGACCTTTTCCACTGGAGGAGGCATTATAAAAAAAAAATTTGTTTTTAATTTTAAAATCCCAGAAAGCAACTATCAGGAAAGGAAAAAAAATACCTGATACCAAATTTAAAACAAATAAGGCTATCAATACAAAAGAGAAAGGAAGCAAGTTACTACGTAAATTTTAAAGGAATTTTAACACATCAGTCATACTAGATACAACTGATATATTAATGAAACCATTCTTGAAGAAAAATTCTTAAACTCTATTTTAAACACACTACACTATCTCAGGATAAAAATATCTACTATTATAAATTGATAGAGCAAAAAACAGTAAAATAATTTCCTATCTAATTTTATATTTACAGAACCGGCTTTGATGACGGTAGAGTTTAACAGTACTTTATGATAGAACTTTAAGGCATATACAGTCAGCTACCATCCTCAAAAAAGATGCTCTAAGGTAGCTTTAATGGTAAAAGAAAAACTTGTTAAGACTACTTTTCACATTTGTTTTATGTAGCATTACAGCTGTCTAAAAGGAAGTATTTTTCTATGCTCAAGTTCAAGAGTAACCCTAAAAATAAAGTAGATTCAAATTTTATGTATCCAGTAATTCTTTATCATAAAAAGAAAATTCCATATTGGCTCTTTTCCTGTCTATTTTATTGTTGTTTCTTTCCATTTCTTTCATTCTCTCTTTCGCTCTTTCCTTTCTCCCCCCTCTCCTCTTTCCCTTCCCTTCTCTCCTTTTCTCATTTTTAACATGGAGTTAAGAAAAAAGAGATCTAAGGAAATAAACTTTTGATTAATTACTCCAGGGAAAGTTCATGATCTTGAAGTACCATTAAGCAATAGCTTTGAATATCTTCAACAATCCATTGATAATAAATAGGTAGAGAGTTAAAAAACAAACTTCTAGAAGATGTTCTGAATGCCAGGCAGACTTAGGGCTGTGGTTAAGTACCAGGCCAAGAAGAACTTAACTATAAGACAACATTCCAGCTGAGTCAAAATGGAACATTTTGGTAACATTCTTGGGATAATACAGGGTTATAGTAAACCAAGATTGTTCAGAAAGCTGGAAATTATACTTACATGTAATAATTGTAAAACAATTTTCAATGGCTTAATCTATTTTATACCATCTGAGTAAAAGTTAAGTAAATTGCTTAAGACTGTAGACTTCCAGTCAAGATGGCAGAGTAGGTAAACACTATGCTCACCTCTTCCCATGACCACCTCAAAATTACAAGTAAATTATAGAACAACTACCTTTGAGAACTACTTGAAGACTAGCTGAACATAAGTGCTATAACTAAGGATATAAAGAAGAAGCCACCTCAAGACTGGTAGGAGGGGTGGAGACACGAAACAGGCAGGTTCCATACCCATGTCCTGCGGTTAAGAATCAGGAGGGATAGCTCAGCGGTGGAAGTCTTCCCTGAGGAGGAGTGAGTGGTCCCAGCCCCACACTAAGCTCTCCAGCCTAGGATCCTCATGCCAAGAAGAGGTCTCCCAGCAACATCTGGCTGTGAAAATCAGTGGGGATTCCATTCAAGTGAAACAAAGGGCTGCTATAAATCCAGGTGTCCTCTTAAAGGGTCCGTGCAGAGACTCAGTTGTTCACAAACACTTGCCCTAAGCTCCAGAAAAGTGACAGCAGCTTGAAAAGCATTAGGGACATATGGGGAGGAACTGAATTACCTGGCTTCAGGGCAAGGGTTGGAGAGGCAGCTTTCTCCCAGACAGAAATGCTGGCAGAAGTCATCATTCCTTTGTTGAGACCTCCCCCCAGACATCTGGCAGGTGAAGCAAGGCACCATATCTAAGCCACCATCAACTTGGCTAACACTAATCGCTCCACATTCATGATTCCTTGAGCCCCCACCCCATCCAAACCACGCACTGGCCTGAACCTCTTTCAGAAGATTTCCCCACAAGCTGCAGGCCTGGATCCACATGGTAGACTTTGCTAAAATCTCTCAAAGGTCCACAAGACCCAAACAAGCAGTGGCTGGCCTCGGCATGCCCTATACCCCTTGCTAAGCTGCCCCTGGCACTACCATGTTTCCCAAAAAATAAGACCTGTCCTGAAAATAAGCCCCAGTTAAGATCTCAGCCAGACGGATGCATTTAGTACGTTATGATGATGTTCCAGAAGAAGATGACATGACTGTATTTGAGTAAATGTAGATTGTTATACATGAAAAAATAAGACATACCCTGAAAACAAGCCCTAATGGAGCAAAAGGTAATATTAAGACCTGGCCTTATTTTCAGGGAAAGATGGTAGTGGCAGCCAGCCTTGGATCACAGCAGAGCCTCTCCCAGGCACCTCCAAGTCAAGAACAGGCAGCTACCAACCACAGACCACAATGTGGCTCCTACCTGGTGGCCTTGGGCCAGGCAAAGGTAGTGGCTGACATGGGCCTGTACCAGAGCCCCTCCCAAAAGATCCCCAGAAGCAACATACCTGGTGGCCAGATTCAGACGACACCACAGCACCACCAATTAGCTCCACAAATGATACACCCAAGGGGTAGACTCAGCAAGCACCAGAGCCCAGCTAAAGTAAATCCTGCTCTGTGGGGTCAGCTCCCACACAACAGCTCCTCCACTGCAGTCACGGCCAGTCCTCACTGTCAGTTAGCCTGAAGCTCAATCACACCTACTGACTGCCAACAGCAATCAAGGCTCAACTATAACAGGAGGGCCCACACAACCCACACGAAGGACACCCCTAGAACACCTATCTCAGGTGACCAGGGAGTATGCACCACTGGACCTCACAGGACACCTACTGCATAAGGCCACCCTGCCAAGACTGGGATATGTAGCAGATCTACCCGATACATAGAAACAAACACAGGAAGGCAGATAACATGAGGGGGGAAAAAGCATGTCCCAAATGAAAGGACAGGACAGAACTCCATAAAAAGAACTAAAGAAAATGGAGACAAGCAATCTACAGAGTTCAAAACACTCGTTTAAAGATGCTCAATAAACTTAGCAGAAGAATAGATGAACTCAGTGACAAGTTACACAAAGAGACAGAAACCATAAAAAAGAACCAGTCCAAAATGAAGAAAATAATAACTGAAATGAAAACTACATTGGATGGAATCAACAGATTAGATGAGGCAGAGAATCAAATCAACAATTTGGAAGACAAGATATGGGAAACCCCCATTGGAAGAGCAAAGAAAAAAAAAAGAATTGAAAAAAAAATAGCATAGTTTAAGAGATCTCTGGGACAACATCAAGCATAACAACATTCACATCACAGGGGTACCAGAAGGAGAAGAGAGAGAGCAAGGGATTGAAAACCTATTTGAAAAAATAATGATGGAAAACTTCTTTAACCTGGCAAAGGAAATAGACATACAAGCCCAGGAAGTGCAGAGAATCCCAAACAAGACGAACCCAAACAGGCCCACACCAAGACACATCATAATTAACATGTCAAAGGTTAAAAACAAAGAGAGAAGAAAAAAAATAATAAAGAGAGAATCTTACAAGTAGCAAGAAAAAAGCAGTTAGTTACCTGCATGGGAGTTCCCATAAGACTGCCAGTTGATTTCTCAACAGAAGGGGTTGTCACAACATATTCAAAGTGATGAAAAGCAAGGACTTACAACCAAGATTACTCTACCCAGCAAGGCTATTATTTGGAATTGAAGGACAGATAAAGAACTGCCAAGACCAGAAAAAGCTAAAGGAGTTTGTCACCATTAAACCATTACTAAAAGAAATATTAAAGGGACTTCTTTAAGAAGAAGGAAAAAAATTAAAAAGATGAATAATAAAATGGCAATAACTAAATACCTATCAATAATTACTTTGAATGTAAATGGATTAAATATTCCAATCAAAAGACACAAGGTAGCTAAATGGAGAAGAAAATAAGACCCATACACATGCTGCCTAAGGAGATCCACTTCAGGTCAAAAGACTTAAAGTAAAGGGATGGAAAAAGATATTTCACGCAAATGGAAATGAAAGAAGAAAAAAAAAAGCTGGAGTAGCAATAGTTATATCAGATAAAATAGACTTTAAAACAAAGGCAAAAAATAGACTTTAAAACAAGAGACAAAGAAGGACATTTCATATACAACAGCCAAGACAGGGAAGCAACCTAACTGTCTATTGACAGACGATTGGATAAAAACATGTGGTACATTATATGCAATGGAATATTACTCAGCCATAAAAAAGAATGAGATCTTGCCTTTTGTGACAATTTGGATGGACATAGAGGGTACTATGCTAAGTGAAATAGGTCAGACAGAGAAAGACAAATACTACATGATTTCACTTATGTGTGAAATCTAAAAACCAAAATAAATGAACAATCAAAACAGAAACAAACTCATTGATTCAGAGAACAAATTGATAGTTGCCAGATGGACTGGGGTTAAGGGACTGGGTGAAAAAGGTGAAGGGATTAAGAAGTACAAATTGGCAGTTACAACATAGTCATAGTAATGTAAAGTACAGCATAGGGAATATAATCAATAATACTGTAATAAATACATATGGTGCCAAGTAGGTAGAAGACTTATCAGGAAAGATCACTTTATAAGTTATATAAATGTCTAATCACTATTCTGTACACCTGAAACTAACATAATATTGAATGTCAACTATAATTGAAAAAAATTTTTTTAAGATTTTAACTTAAGAAGAGAACAAATCTATCATAATGCTTTACTTGTCAGTTAAAATGCTACATAAAGTACTTACGACCAATTATTACTAATAGAATCCTTAACATCAAACAAATAAAACTAAAGACATTAAGTGATAGCAAATACCACAAGTTTATCATTAATAAGCAAATTCTCCTATTCACTGTGAATAAATGCTAAAAGCATGTTACTATTGGTAGTACACATGAGCAGAGAATGGTTTTTCATATAATAAATAGTGACAAAGACTGCAGTCTCTACACACACAAATACATATATACATAGAAAAAACAGGGAGTTAAATTGGATAGGGAAGATATTTAGGAGAAGGAACGTGTCTTCTTAAAAGAAACTCTAGACAAACAAAGTGGTGGTGGTGGTGGTGGTGGTGGTGGTGGTGGTGGTGGTGGGAAACGTAAGACAATAGAAAAAGCAAAATGGAGATGGCTTGGTAAATAATTTGGAAAAGAAGAGAACCTCCCCTGACGTGACAGGAAATGGGATCTCTCCAACGTTCCATCACAGGCACAGCAATCAATCAATAATCAATCAATGTAAAGAAGGAGAAAGAAGGAAAATAGCTAATGCAATAAAAAATAAACCAACATTGTGAGACTAAAAGTTCTCTGTTAACTCATCTCTTATAACAACCTTGTTGCTGCCCCATTTATTTTGAAATTGAAACACACCTTTTATAGGAGGAATAGTTAACTTTCTACCCTTGAGAAATATTAGCCAAGGTAATAAAATACATTCCAGTTTACATTCTGCCACAAATATTTATTAAGTACATAATTTGTACAGGACACTCTCAGAGGCCCCAGGGCCAGAAAGGTGAATATTCATAATTTATGGAGGGGAGAGAGAGAGTCAAAGTAACTATGAGACCCATAATGAAATTATGGGGGGAAAGGCCACAGCAGGAACTGAAGACAGAAAATACAGTTCACCAGGGACTAGAAGAGGGTGAGAAAGACTTTACAAAGAAGGGGTGACAATTTTAGTAGCCGAGTAGAATTTCACCTAGGGAGAAAAGGCAGAGACAGAAAAACATATAATGCAAATAAAGGTAAGAAGACTAAAAATGTCAGGACGTTTTAAAGAATACATAGAGTACAGAATAGTTATAAGGGGCCAAAGGCTGTAATGGAACAGGGATGATGAAAGCAAGCTGTGACTGTCCCTAGATGACATTCTTGAAAATTCAGACTTTGTCTTACATGCCATACAGATTTAACAGATGCTTTTAAGCCAGAGAGCAAACTTGAAATGAAGATCTTGGCTGTGGTTGTTTTCCATGTTTATTTTTTGTTTTGCTTTATTTTGCTTTTAACTCAAGTATTCCCAAATTAGTGCCAAGCAGAGAGGCGCATAGTAGTTGCTCAATAAATATTTTGGGGATGAATTTTGCAAAGATGAGTTAAAGATATGGCAAGATCTGGTTTTAGTGAATGAATTATAATGAGAGGATGGGTGGATTTGCATTCCTATGGGTTTCTCTTACTTTTGTTTTCTTGGCTCCTTCAAAGCAAATCCTACGTAAAAGCAAATAATCCAATGAATCAGTAATTAGTTAAAAGTAATGATGTTAATACTTTAAGGAATTCGTAAGGGAATCATGACGATGTTCACAAAAAATAGAAAAACAAGGGAAAGCTATATTTATTAATAGAGTATCATATATCAAATAATAATAATTTCTGGTTGAGTAATCTTTGAATGTGTGTGACCATTTTCAGTGAAAGTGAATGAAGACACATAATTTTTTTTTAAACTTACATTTTTCTGTGATTGCTGTTCTCACGTCTGAACTTGAAGCTTTATTTTTCAAATTCTGAGCCAGTGTAAAAACATAATCAAGCTGAGGATGGCGCTGTTCTAAGTCAGCCTTTGTGATCTGTTTAAGAAGAAGCAATTATTAATACAGGTCAATAGGCCATACAAGAATACTAATGAAGCAAAGCTGGTGTGCTGACATCCAAGTTATTTTTCTCCTATGTGGGACAGTGAGGCATCAGTGATGTGGAGTACAAGTGGGAGAAAGTACAAGATTTGGAGTCTAGAGGCCCTAGGTTCAATCTCAGCTCTGCACTTATCATCTTGGTCACCAGGCAAGGCACTTCCCCTCTGTTTTTTGTTTTCACAAAAGGAAATAATAAAATACTTATAGCTCAAGTCTAAGGAGATTAAATGAAGAAAATCCCTTTAGAAACTGAAAAATGGTCTGAAAACACTAGCAGTGGTTTCTGCAGATGATGCTTTGCCTATCTCTCCTACATCAAATAGGGACACAAACTAATGTCACCTACAGGGATGGGGATGAGGTATACGAAAAACGCTAATTGGAATAATTGCAAATTAAATCATTTTAGACATGAAAAACTGCTGCTCTAGAATTTATCTCTTAGTACTGATAAATTGGGGAGAAAAGTTAACAATATCACGAAAACGGTGTGTTTTAAGTATAGAACTAATAAATACATAAAGATTACAAAAGACAATTTCCAATAGGTATAAATATTATAGCAAAGATTCTCTCTCCCAGCTCTTCCTCTTTATGAATTCACTAATTTTGCAGACTTCAATTACTCCCACAGTGTCAAATGTTATCTCTAAATGGATTGTTCACAACTTCTACTCCTGAATTCCCAGGGAGACATGTCAGTGAATGCTGATCATTTCCTTCTAAAGGGCCTAAGAACCTCTCAAGACAACATATCCGAAACTCAATCAATCAAACCCTCATCCACATTTCATTTCTTCTCTTCCGTATTTCCACTAATTGCAACAGCATCATCTTAGCCACCCAGAAAGGCCTCTTCTCCTTGAGTTAAGCATCTCTTGCACAATTCCCAGTGTTTCTACTAAAGCACAGCATTGCTGCCATCAGTCTCCAGGCACCATTTTAAAAAGAAAAAGGGAGAAAAGATGCTTGCTCAGTGCTTACAGACTAACAGTCCAAAGGGCTTTGCATGGCCTACAAGTTCCTTCACAGAGTGAACCTGAGCTGCCTTTGCTACTGACTTTCCACTACACTTCTTTTTTCTTTTTTTAATTTTATTAAATTTATTGGGGTGACAATTGTTAGTAAAATTACATAGATTTCAGGTGTACAATTCTGTATTACATCATCTATAAATCCCATTGCCCACTACACTTCTTTACTGCACAAATGTTGACCCAGCATCCCTCATGCTCCCCCACCTCATGCCTTCATTCACTCTGACCCCTACATCAGGAATGTCACTTACTTTGTCTCTAGATGTCAAAATCCCACATAGTCTGCCTTCTATCACTATGGAAGTAACTCCCATCCTGGTCCAGGCACCTCAGCAGGTCACCTGTACCTGCCCTGAGGCTTTTAGTACCCTCTGCTTTGCCACAAAGACTTGACTACTTAAGTGCCTTCAGTGCCTCCAGTTCAGTTTGGGCAGATTTATAATCTGGGGATAAATTCAGTACATACCTCACAAGATTTTTAAAGAACTGAACGAAGTACTACAAGAAATTACTTAGAAAAATACCCAGCACACATAGAAATTTAATAAAAGTTAGTAACAGCTGTTATGACTATTTTACGGTTCACTCCCAATTTCTATCTGGTATCTTCTTTTCAGTATCCCTACCCAACACACAGCTCAGGACCTAGCACGCACTGAATATAGGAAAATAACTTTACAAATTGATACTGGATAGTCTATGTATACTAATAAATTATAGTCAGGAAAACTCGCTGCTAATGGCAGCAATGAAACAAGTAAGCTCATTATGAAATATAAGTTGAAAAGGTGCTTCAGGAAATTATCCTCCATCACACTAGGCATTAAATGCAACACTAATTTATATTTATAACGATGCGGCTAGATTTACAGTATTGGTTTTGATTTTTAAAAATATACGGAGTCTACAGCTGTACTGGTAAAAACAGATCTTACCAAAACAGTGCAAATGCAAGAAAAGCTTTCCTCTTCAGAGCTAGTCTGGGACAGGGAAAACGAGCTAGCTGTCTGACAGATAAAGAATGTTTTAAAGCTCGTTCTCCCAGAGTTTAGGATAAACAAAGGGGATTCAAACAGCCTGTATGTAGCTTCCTGTGTTTTGTGGTGTTTCCACGACCAGCCTTTACACCGTGCACCTACTTTCATTCTGGAAACCGTCTTATTGATCTCGTCTACATCCCCGACAGTGACAATGTTGGACTTCAGCATCTGGTCGATCAATACCAGCCAGTCGGCTAGTTCTGTTATCGTTTTATCTAGATCTGCCGGCATTGAAATCTCCCAAGTTCGAGAAGACTGAAGAGGAATGTCTGATGCAGAGGACACTAGCACCACCTTTTGGACACTAGGATGAGCTGAAATTAAAAACGGAGCAAAGGATTAATACATCCACGGGATATTCTGACTGTGGTGGTGTCGTGGTGACGTGTGTGTGTGTATTCATGTAACATTTAGTTTAAGCGAAACAATGGTAGGAATTGGTGATGTTTTCATTCTGAAAATGGCAATGGTTTCCTGTAGTATCTAAGTCTCTGGTAGCCAGAAAGCCACTGAAACACATGGTCTCACAATATTCTAGGGCAGCAATAACTCAGAAGTGAGTAACACTGATTCCCTGAGAAAATAAAATAAAAAATGCATCAACTGTGAGAAAATTAGGAGTGGTATTTTATTTTATCAAGATGCTTACCTTAATAATCAAGCCAATTTTCTCATGGTTTTCTCTTCTTTTTTTATTTAACTTTATAACAAGTGCATCGTTATTCTTAACACACATCATTGTGAATGCCTATATAATCATCTACATACATATTCACCATGAATTAACCCTTTTCCTATAGCTGGCTACTTAGATTGCCCCTTAAATTTTACTTTAAAAAAATAACTTGCAAGGAAAAACTCGTTTTGAGGACAATATTTTGCATATTTCTGATCACCACGTGAGTATAGATGGTTTAGAAAATATGAAAAAAGTTAATGTACTTAATACTTATTGCTAACTTGCTTTCCTCAGAAGTTGGAAACGGAGACTTGCAGCCACAAAGTGTGGAACTATAAACACTGCATCCGCACCAACAATTGTCTATCTCAATGGATAAACACACAGCTTTTACCATGGCCTACATTTAATGGTTTTTTGATTGTCAGTGAGAGGAAACATTTTTCATGCGTGTTAGCCAAACGTGGTATAATTTATAACTGTCTGTGTTCTTTATCTGCTTTTCTTATCGATTTGCATGAACTCTTTTTACAGAAAAAAATGAACCATTGCCATATTGCTGAAAATGGATTTTTCAATGCTTTTTTTTTCTTTTTTTAATATTTAGATGTTATTAAACTTGGGTGATCAAATCCATAAATCAGTATTGGGAGATATTTTCCCAGAACTTTTAAACTTAGAGATTCTTGTCTTCTTCGAAAGATTGGATGAGTATTTTCTCTCTCTCGTTTTTTGTTTGTTTGCTTTTGTTTTTAATGATGGGAGGCTGGTTACCATTTTTCTTTAGTTTTATACAAGAAGTAGTGGAATTAATTATTAAACCCATCTGGAACTCACGTTAGCATATGGTATATTAGACAAGGCTTAAATGATTTTCTAGAAAATATAGTCAATTTGTAAATTCAGCACAACTTGAATTTAGAAATCCCAACAGGTTTGCGTGTAACTTGACAAAATCACATATACAAATTTGTGATTTTAAAATTAATACATTAATACAGAAAAGGGCCAAGAACAGGCAACAAAGGGAGAGCAGGGCAGGGTGTTTCAGAGAGAGCACAGGGCGGTGGGGCACAGTCGTGGTGCTGGAACCTGCACTCAAATCCACACGAGAGAAGGAAAGAAACAGTGAGAAAACTGTTCTTTCTCCACATCTAAGTGATCAGCATTTGTCAGTAAACAGTGCCCCTGAGATGGGGGACTCTTCTAAATCCCCATTTCCCACCTGTTTCCAAGGATATCCAAACCTTTTGTTCACAGTCATAATCAACATCTAATTACACACTTCTAGAACATGCTAGCATCACGGAGTATCGCTGATTTTCTGAAAAACTGCATGTTCCCAACTTCCCCACCTTGCTCATCCCTTCCCTTCAGCAGGTCCCACTTTAGTCCCAAGAAAGGCAAAAAGTCTTATCTACCACAGGTACCTTGCATACACAGGGAGACAAATATTCATTGGGTTTAAAGAAGGCATTCTTTTCAAATAATTGAAAGTAGGATAACAAATCACAATTGCATTTTGTTTTTAAGCAAAGTTTTTCTAATTCATATATGATGCTCATAACCATCATATTTTCCTATGTTGAAACATCTGTTAAG
Organism: Rhinolophus sinicus; assembly: GCF_036562045.2. Taxonomy (NCBI): domain Eukaryota; kingdom Metazoa; phylum Chordata; class Mammalia; order Chiroptera; family Rhinolophidae; genus Rhinolophus; species Rhinolophus sinicus. The sequence goes on along the minus strand of NC_133755.1, from coordinate 165,644,056 downwards.
GAATAAAGTGTATCTTACCAGCAATTCTTGTCTGAGAAACAGAACAGGGCTCCTGCATGCATTCCTTCAGTGCGCTCGGCACTTCTCTGCTTACCTATAGCATCAGGCCAAAGAGAAAGAGAAGAGTACTAGATTAACAAAGAGGATACATTTTCCAAAGAGGAAGTGTTCCTCTAAATGACAGCTCGGCTGCCTTCCTTCCTCCTCAACGCCTCTGTCTCCACCTTCACTACCCACTGCATCTTGCTTGAGCCCCCACTCCACAGACGGGACTATCAAGAAGGCCACCCAGTCCTTTGCTGGCCTGGCCCTTTGCAACATTTAATGCTGCCATGCCCCTTCCCATGAACTCTGCGAATGCTGCCCTCCTGACTTTCCTCCGACCTCTCTCACGCATCTTCTGTGTGTCCTTCACCAGCCCATTCTCCTCGGCCCATTCACCAAATGCTAACATTCTACAGGGTAGGTGTTTTGTTCTTTTGACCGTTGACTCAGGCCTTTCTCCCTGGGTCCTGGCTTCTAATGGTTTCATTTACCACACAGAGTTTTAAGAGGCTGAAAACTCCCTAAAATATATCTTCAGTCTGGCTCTCAGTCAGACATGTCCAAATCTGAATTCATCATCAGTCTCCCTGACAACCCCTTCACAGAGTTGTCTAATGCTTAAATGATCTTTCCAGATCAGTTATCCTGCTCTGCACAGTGGGCTTTGCTCAGAGGAGTTACTTGATGCCCTGATATCCTTAGGATATCCATCCTTAGGATCACTCCATCCATCTCTGGATCACTCCATCCATCTCTACAGTTCAGCTATAGTGTGAGCTTTCAAAATTTTCTCCTGCTAAAAACCCATCAATAGCTACCCACCACCCTCAAGGGGGTGAACTGTTCTGAAGACGGAGCTCAAATTCCTCATGACGCATGCTGAGGCCTCTAGGATATGGATTCCGCGAGCAACTCTTGTTCTTCCACTTCATGTTGGGCTACGTCCAGGACCCAAATGCACTGTGCTCCTTCACGTCCTCCAGTCCCTTCCACTTGCTCCTTCTTCTCCCTGCAATGTCCTTCCCCCCACTCTTCATCTGACCAAGTCTCATCCATCCTTTTAAATTAGCCTGGGTATGACCTCTTCCACAAATCTTCCATGGTTACCCCCCAAAGCCAGATAGGAACCCTACTTTTATGTCCCCGCAGATATGTCTGTTACAATTGCTTTTCTACTTGTCTCACCACGATAAACTCCTTGGGCTAGAAGGAGTGACATACTCTTTGCTGTATTCCTAGTTCTAAAATGGTGCCCAGCATCAAGTGAGAATCCAATCAAAACCTGTTCAGTGAGTGAATGAACGCATGAATGAAAGAAATACCCCTGAGAAGTATTTCCCAAATTCTATGCACAATAAGCATTGCTTGGTCTTGGACATTCAGAATTCACCTAGGTTGAGTAAAATATATTAAGTCCTGGGATAAGAGAAGCCTGGGCTTTATCTAACATACTGCTCCCAGTGTCCGCCATGCCCTATTCTACACAATACCCAGTAGTATCCTTTGTGTTAAATAAATACGTGTGCCCTGACTGAATATGCACAAGCTAAGCCTGGCACATTGGACATGGGGCCAACATGTCTGGAAAAGAGTGTGAGGGTGAGAGAGTAGCAGATGCGGTCAGAGAGAGAGAAGGAAGCCAGTACACGCAAGGCCTACGATGTCACAGTAAGGACTTCGGCCTTTACTCTGACTGAGACAGAACACCATGACTGGGTTTCTGCTCAGAGGAGGTACTTCATCTGAATTATGTTTTACTAAGTATTTTCCCTGCTTTGTTGAAAAGATATTAACAAAGGGCAAAGGAGGAACCAGGGAGACCCGTGAAAATGCCTTTGCAGTGAGCAAAACAGAAATGATAGTGGCTTGAAACAAGTTAGTGGAAATAGGGGTAGTGAGAAGCAGTCAAATTTATGAAATGTTTCAAGCCTAAGAAAAGTTGAAAGAATTGCAGGGAATACCCATGTGCTATCCAATATCTGTAAGTGTTAATATTTTGCTACGTTTGCTTCATGATGCATCTAGTTTTCCAGTCATCCATCAGTTAGGTATGTATCTTAAAGGAGAAGCTGATAACAGTAACTCCAACATTTGGGGTTTTTTTGGCTTGTTTGTTTTTGAGATATAAGTCACATACCCTAAGATTGAGTCCAAGGTTCTGGGCCTAACCAATAGGGATATAATTATCAATAGCTAGGGCAGAAGTACACTAATGCGTAGGAGGGAGGTGGCGAACAGGAGCTCAGCTTTGTACGTCACTCTGAGATGCCTGTGCAGACATCCAAGTAGAGCTGCTGAGCTGGCAGATGGAGGTGCAAGTCCAGAGTGTGGAGAGAGGTGCAGGACACAGATGTAACAGTGACTCATCAAGACAGAAATTCCAATCAGAGAGGCTAGATCAATAAAGCACCTACATCATTAGATACAGGTTGGCGGCTACCATTTTAAGAGGACTGAGGGGGGAGAAAATGACTGATTTGGGGTCCATCCAAACCAGGGGCACAGACATATCCATTCAATGTCCCAGACAGACCTCATACTCTGACATGGTATGTGTCAAACCAAAATAAATAGAAATCTGGCTTTGCCTGCCTGTTACTGTTTCCACTGCAAAGAAAGTAATAGTATGAACAAAAGGACCTTATTTTAGTCTTATTTGTAGCCACACGCCATTACATTCGTTCTGGAACCTAGTAAACACATGCTGAATGAATGTAATCATTAAAAATAAACATACATATATAAAAAGCCAAGTGCAACATCAGGAAGTGTAAATGTGTTCATTTTCAGAGTACAATTATTTGCTTTTTATTGCCTCATTCTAATACCGGGGTGTCCAAACTTTTTTCAAAGGTTTTCACCAAGGGCCATATGCGGTAAAATACACAAAGAGCCGGGCCACTCACTTGAGGTGAAGTACGTATTGCCTCACCTGGTTTATTTAAGTAAATTAAATATATTTTTGGAATTTGCTGCGAGCCAGTTAACAACGGATCGCGGGCTGCAGTTGGCCCGTGTGCTGCAGTTTGGACACCCCTGTTCTAATACATATTCTTTATTTAATGTACTATGTAACATATAAATCCCCTAGGCCAAAAAAGGACATGTAAAACAAAAAGCATTCTTTGAGAATATATGCTTCTGGCCATATCAGATGCAAAAAAACTAATAATTATAAGCATTAGAAAAATGTGCCCATATTTGGACAGCCTTAAAACAGTTACATGATCCCAAAATGAATAAACATGAGAAAATCAATAACAACAAAATCAGTAAACATGAGAAAGGTATCACAGTAATTCTGAATGCCCACCTTATTCCATGTCGAATTTATAGTTCTCAGGCTTTCTGAAATTTTTTCTCTTTCGTGTAAACTCAGACTTTTATCTGAAAGCATTTCCAATTCAGTTCTATTCAGCCAATTGAGTTTTTCACCTTGTACATCCATCTCTTCATTTAAGTTCTAAAGATGTCAGAAGAGAGGTGTGGTTAGAAGGTGGTCATACTGGAGAAAGTTCAAGAACTGTACTAGAAAGAACCCAGTTTGGGAAAGTATTCTTACATTGTGGACATTTAATTTTCTTAAGTGGAAAGTAAACAAATAAGAAGCCTAGATTTATATCAACAAACTGTAACATATGGGAATGACCACCCACTTCAGTGCACACTTGTGTGCCTGTGTGCTCCCAACCCCCACCCCTGGCTCTTAACAGGGTCATATTACATCATATTTACATCTATAATGTAACATTCTATTCTTAGATAATGAAAATTATGTCTATTTAATGAAAGGCAAAAAAAAAAAAGAAAACAGCAGGAACATTTTATGCATCTGTCTCTACTTTACCTCCACCTACCCTACTGTACTGCCCCAACTTTTGTGATTGTCTCCAAATTGTTTACCAAAGGGATGTTCCAGAAACTAATGAAATTTTTAGTTACAACAAGAACAAGTTTATTAGCTATTTGCCACATTTTGGAAAAAAAATAGTAATTGTTTAACCACATAATATTTTTCATCATTACTAATAGTTTCTTTCCCAAAATGCCCCAATCATACTCCTTTAGACAAAATCTCTTATCAAATAAGTGAATATCATTTTAGGTATACTTTGATGCATACCTGTGTGTATATGTACACACAATTTATTTTTAAAATAAAAATATGAGGTCATTATGCTTATTGTTCTGCAACAAGTATTTTAACTCTTCACACAAAAAACATAATTTATATATATAAAAATGTATGGATATTTGGGTATATTTACATATCTATATAGGTATACAACTATAACCAATTCTTGTTGGTTGCAGATCAACAAAAAAATTTTCATGAATGCATTTCATTAATACATCATATAAGCCTAGAGTAAACTATGCTGGGTTACTCTCACATCACTTAGAGTTTTCTTGAGTTTCTATAAAATTCAATGTTATAAATAGTCATCAGTAATTATCTTCTAAACCTAAAAGCAAAAACTGTACTTCACAGTAATATTATATTCTAAAATGATGAAGTCAGTTTAAAATATCCTAAAAACTTTTGGTCTAATACTAAAAACACATGATTTATTATCTTTGTGTGAGTGAAGCCTTACTTTGGCATGAAAAAAATTATAACTGATCTTTCAAAAAAAAAAAGAAAAAGGTATTCCTCTTTAAAGGTCACCACATATGCCACAAAGTACACAGTTTCTTCCCCTTTCCTTCTTCTAATAGTTTACCTTATTTTTAGTGCAAATGTCCATGCAATAAAAAGTGTTGACAAATATAGAGACCAACCACTTACTGTTAATTCTTTCAGGTTTTCTTCCAGCTCGGTGGTGGACCTCTTTAGCATAGTATTCTCAGCCTTTGTTAACCAACAGACAATCTCATCTAGTCTTTTTCTGTATTCCATCACTTGCTTACTTTCTCCTTTTAGCCTAAAAGAATATATTATTTAAAAATACTGAGAAAAATTATTCAGTTAAGTATTAATAGAACATTACATATTTACTTTGTATATCCAGACTCCATACATCACAAAAGAAATAACTCCTAATAATTATTTTAACATGTATTTACATGTGTTAATAGTAATGTATACATTCTGCAATACCAAAGATTATCTGAAATGGAAGAAAAATTTTTCCTTCATTAAATTCAAAAAAATTGAAACTAAAGAATGTTATCTTCTCTCATTATGAAAAATTATACAGAAATTTAATACAAAAGATGTTTTTGACAGCTAGATACCATTGTACAACATAATGGACTTAAAATAACATGAAAAATGTCTTTATCTAAAATAATAAGGAAAAACACATAATTCTCTTTGCGTATTCCTTGGAGACATCATTATGTAACATATTATTCACATTGGTGGCAGCTATTACTCTTCTTTATTCATAAGAAATAAATAAGAACAGAGCAAGATACTGAGAATGAAAAATTTTTACCAGTATTAGAAAATACAAGAAAAATGCAAATCTGGACTTCACTAAACTAGGTATTATTTATGAATATAGCCAAGTTATAAAAAGAGATCTAGAAAATGCAAAGCAAAAGTTTTAAAGGATATAGGAAAACAAATAGTTATGTGAGTATAAAAAAAAACTACCTTAATCAGATTTTTCAAATGTTGTAAGGATAACATTTATAAGTATATAAACCATCTGTCAGAAGATGGGAATATGATTTGAATTTATATGACAAACCAAATCACGTATTTTTTAAAAAGGGTTTGAAAGCTATTTAGAGCTTGGTGGTGGCATCATTATTTTTGTGTCTCCTACTACTAGCTACTGATTTAAAAATAGAATACAATTTTTAATGAATTACACTGTGTCATCCTTAATAAGAATTTACATTTTTATGTCTATGACTTTGTCTTTTTAATCACAAAAAGGTCTAAATCGTGGCATATATATAATAAAATGCAAAATAAACACATATATTTAATAATCAGTAATATTTGAAGGAGAGCATTTAATGTTTAAAAAAAGAATAAAAATCGCCGGAAAAATCACAAGTTTTCATTTTTAAGTATCCATCAGGAGAGAGCATGGCTTCAAAATTAAAAACATAAATAAATCGAGCAATAGTACTAATTGTTAAGACTACCCATACCAAAACAGGTAATTTATCCTTTGTATCGAAGAGTATTTAAGTAAAATAACTTTTGAAAACACCTGAAATATTATTACATACCTTGTGTTTCCAAAAAAAAATGTTGGAATTCAAATTCCCATGTTTAACAATGATGACTATTTTGAAAATATATCTATGAAGGAAACTAACTTTATCAAGTAATTTCAATAAGACATATGTGAGTCACACAAGATTTTCATCTGCAAACTAGCTAAATAATATCTATATTTTTCAATGTTATCCCTAAGAGTAAAAACAAGTTGTAAATTCATACTCAAAGAGTAGATAACAATTGCTCATTAAGTTATAAGACTGTAAGTTGCTGAACTGTGCAAGTACTTCACTACAGGCACACAATACAAAAACAGATGAAACTGAGTGCTTTCTCTGTGACTCTGATAACAGTACACATATAAGCTCTTAAACTGCCAAGGTGGCCCCAATTTATGATAAGTGACAACACGAAGCGAAGTTAAACATAAATTTATGAAAACAAATACTGCTTTAGCTAAAATATAAGATGTCAGAGAAGAGATTCATTATTTGTTTCTCTTCTAAAAAAAAAAACAGTAAAATACGTATTAGTTTCACATTATTAGTTCTGTGAGCAATAATTACCCACCCTCCACAGAGATCTACTGAAAAATCTTTAGAGGAATTTCTGCATTTATTGCTAGTACCATGCCAGCAGGTGTATCTTTTTCCTTATGAATACTGGGAGATAGATCATCTTCCAGCTAGAAGGAATCTCCATGCATATTCATCAGCGTGGCATAGAAAATCCTATGGGACCTCAGCTTCCAATCCTGGCCCTGGTCCCTGAACCTTCCTCTCCATCTAACTTTTGCAGATCTCTTACCTGGCCATACTATTTCATGCCTCCCACCTTTGCCTGTTCTTCTGTTCCCTAGAAGACCCTCCCTAAGAGGTATGTATGGGAAATGGCTATAAATGCTTCAAAACTCACTTTCAGGATCCCTCCCCTGTGATGCCTCAATTTCACGGCCCACCACCCCTGCCTCTGGGACAACACTGTACCTTCTTAACGATGTGTTCTTAATCACACCATAGCATTTTTTCCCTTTAATTATTTTCTTCTTCTTAGTCCTTACTGATGTCTGTATCCTCAGTGCCAAACACAAGACTCAATCAAATCAATCGATAAACATTGGCAAAATTCAGCAATGGCATGCTTGGGGAATAAGTTCTAGGTTAACTTCCTATTATAAGAACTATATATTTTAAGTGTTTACTATGAATAGTTAGGGCATATGCTTTTTACAAACACTGTTTTATTTTATCTTCATGACACTCCTCTGAGAAGACACCACAGTTCTCATTTACAGAGGAGGAAACTCGGCCAGAGAGCTCTGTGGTCTTCCAAGTTTGCACAGCACAGTATTTGAGAGCTTAAGCACCATCACTTTCTGTGAGAGCCTGAACAAGTTATGTAACCTCTCCTCTTTGAGCCTCAGTTTCCAAAGCTGTGCAATGGGCCTAGCAGTCCCCTCAGAAAGTAGCTGTGAGGATTAAGTGAGGCAATATGTACAGGGTGCCAAATACTATCTCTGCCACATGGCAATCTCTCAGCCAAAACACACAAACTATTATTTGCCTCTCACCAAAATACAAAAAAATAGATGTTATTTTATAAAAAGCAGCCAAACGTCAAATACTCATACTTGAATATTTTATGTTATAATATAGGCATACCTCGTTTTTATTGTGCTTCACTTTAATGTGTTTCACAGATATGGCTTTGTATTACAAATTGAAGGGAAGACCTTCCACCAACAAAAAGATTACGATTCACTGAAGGCTTAGATGGTTAGCATTTATTAGGAATATAGTACATTTTAATTAAGGTATGTCAGTTGGTTTTTTAGACATAATGCTATTGCACACTTAGACTATAGTGTAGTGTAAATATAACTTTCACATGCACTGAGAAACCAAAAAAATTGTGTGACTTGCTTTAGTACGATATTTACTTTTTTTGCAGTGGTCTGGAACTGAACCCACAGTATCCCCAAGGTACACCTGTACTGGACTTGAAAAAGATTAGCCTTTAACAAAACAATAGCTTTTCACCAAAATAATACGGCATCTACAGAGTTAAAACTAGCAGGAAAAACATATCTGCAATTTTTTAACTGAAAACTACCATTAACTCCCCAAAAAAGGTCATTTATGAGATGGAATGTATTAAGCAAAGTAGAAATCATTAAATATTGACCATCTCAAAAAAATAACTTAAAATAATTTTAAAGTAATATGTAAAATAATATGTATAATACAGAGTATTATATTCCCTGGCAAACATGTTTAGAACCAGAATCCACCCTAATAAATCCGGGACATTGTAACGTAATTTGATATAAAAAACAAACAATAATACATCACATTTATTGTATTGTCTAGAAGAGAAACCATGTTATCTACAACGCACTGATATTGTACCTGGGTGCAGTGCACCCTTTGACACTAAGAACGATCTACTGAAGACCCCAGGGCCCCGTCAGGAAATTAGCAAGTGAGACGCTTGACCCTGAACCCACATATTCAGACTGAAAGTCCAGAATGTTCTTTCAACTACTTCGAGTTCCTGCTACGTGGTCACCATATCATAATAAGCAGAATTAAAAGGAATAAGGCATTTTTTACACATATGATCCCTGCATAGAAAAGTGAGACCTATGGACTGCCTGAAAATAAAGGACAGTGTTCTAAAAATGCAGAATATGGACAGTGGCGGTCTTAAGTGACAGTCAAACTCCTATTGTAGTATCAGACAATAAAAGAACTTTGAACTCATGTGAGAGTATCTTAAAAAGGCTCTGCCCAAAATAATTCTACCCCTGTGCCCTGAAGTTGTGTGTTAATCACCTTGGCCGCCGAGCCTTCACATCTGCAATGATCGCACTCCAGCGCTGGTTTAAACCTGCGAGCTTGTCTTTCAAGAAGCTTCCATCGGTGGGGGACAGTTTCTGGACAATCATGTCCCCAGTTCTGTTTAGTGCTGCAAAACTGGGCTGGTGGCTGCTGATTCCCTCTTCGAGTTCCTATAACAGAGTACAATCCAAAATTAATTCTACTGCTAAACTAAACTGTTCTGATGAGATGGATCCCCCCAAGTACCATGGTGTCAATTTAAGGATTAGACGAACAAAGTCCTGGAAGGATATTTTATGTTCACGAAGAAGGTATTTTAAAAACAATTTAGTTACATTTCAATGAACACACTTAATAAAATCTTTTTTGAAATCTAACCTACTCTCATGAATGTCATCAGTCAAAATACAGTGAAACAGGACAAATAATATAAAATAAATAACAGCTGTTTACAACATTGAAGCATAAGCATCCATCATGTTTGATTAAAGCGGATTCTTATCTAGAAATATGTGCTTGAAAGCATCTCTTAAAAAGAAAAATAAACCCATACACCCTTATGTCCTCCCACATATAAGTAAACCTCAATGTGCATTTTATTGAGACATTGCTTCACTGGTCTGTAAATTTTTAAGCAACAGATTTAAAAGAGATTATTTTAAAGTAAAATTTAAGTACTTTTCTATAACTCTAAAAGTAAGAAAATGTATTAACAAGTATATGAGAAAAATAAAAGCATTCGCTAACTCTTCATGAACATTCTATACTAAATATAGTTTCAAGTTTAATGAAAGAGGAAATATTTTTAACAATGGTAAATTGCAATTTTTCTTGCTTTCAACCATTATTTTTAAAGACCTGATTTAGTTACTGTTATATTTTCCAAGACTGAATTAGACTTACATGAGCAGCTGCCCTGATACAACTCAAGAATAATTAACTTTTATGATAATTATCCATAAAAGAGGAAATAAGATGCCTAAATGTTTAAGTACAGAAAACAGAGGTGAGGTATGCTGATATATTTCTGTCCTTAACATAGTCTGGGGCACAAAATTTTACAAATGCTATTCTGAATATAAAATTTTAAAAATAAAATTGTTTTTTGTTTTAGCCATGAAAAAATATTTTTAAGTTTCTTCAAAATCCTAATTAAAAATTATAAATAAGCAATTTTTCTTATACCTTTGAAACTAGAACTGGAACACAAATTACAGATTGTCTATATGCTCCTGAAAAAATAATATATTTAGCCACTGCTTTCGATATCTGTCTTAAATGCCACATACTAGACAAACATGCCACCTTTTCAGCAGATCCCCATTCGCTGATGGAAAGCACTCACCTGCTGATGTATCCTGGCTTTCTCTAAGTCCAGGCCACCATCTGGAGCAAAGGTATCAGCCAGTAATTCTTCAGCTTCTGTTATCCACTGTGTGAGGTCATTAAGGTCACAATGGAACTGTCTCCATTCTTCCACAGCCCTATCAAAATAACTAGAGGACAAGAAACAAAATAAAATAAGTTTCCCAACTTTCCAGGGCTGTCTAGAACCAATTTTTCGAAGAAGGAAATTCAAAACATTTAAATGGAGAGCCCGCAAATGAGTAAATTCACAGCTCACTGCTCTACAGGATTAGTTTTCATAGTGGATTATAGTTAATGATTCCTTTTAGAGAAACATGCATTATATCAAGTGTGAAACAACCAGCCCACACCCCATCCTGCCTCCCTCTCTCTCACATACATACCTGCACACACTAGGCAGCTTATTAACTGAAAAGACAGCCTTCCCAGGCTTGGAAAATCAAGATTGATCAGCGGCAGGCAGTTAACCCACCCAACTTTAAACACTTAACATTTCAAATACCACAAAATGTAAAATATGATTCATGACTGTTCTCTTAGAAAAAAAAAATATGGTGTTTTACTTCCAGGACACTTAGTTCCCAGGTAGAACAAAATCTGAAAGGCCAAAACACTTCAAAATTTCCTTTCACTTCATTATCTCTGTGTGATGGACTGAATTGTGTCCCCCAAAATTCATATGTTAAAGCCCTAACCCCCAAAGCAACTTTTTGGAGATGGGGCCTTTACGGTGATCATTTTAAAAATGAAGTCATTAGAGCGGGGCCCTAACCCCCAGGACTATTGTCCTAATGACAAGAGGCAGAGACACCAGAGATGTTATCTATGTATTACTTTTCAAAATTGCGTTGAATTATGGTAGCAATGTGCAGTATGACATTTACTCAAAAGATGGAGTTAATCAACTGAATGCTCGCATCATTCACTGTATTATAATTTTAATACAGTTTTTATTTTCCTTTCTTAAAATGTGTATACATTTTTTTCGTACCCTCTGTATTTCTCTGTGTCTGCACAGGCACAGAGAAAAGGCCGTGTAAGGACACGGAGAAGGCAGCCATCCGCCAGACAGTAAGAGAGGCCTCACCAACAATTAACCCTGCCGGCACCTTGATCTTGGACTTCCAGCCTCTAGAACTGAGTGAGAATAAATGTTGTTGTTTAAGCAATCTTGTCTGTGCTATCTTATTATGGCAGCCCTAGCAGACTAACACACTCTGTGCAGACTAATCCAGTGTTCCATGCACCTGAACATAGCACAATATGGAAGGACCTGCAAAGCCCAGGTTAGGCAACAAGACAAAGGACTATTGAGATGTCTAGTTAAACCCAACTCCGTTTTTTTTTTTATTTAATAAGTTTATTGGGGTGGCCTTGCTTAATAACATTATGTAAGTTTCAGGTATACAATTCTGTAACACATCATCAGTATATTGTGTTGTATGTTCACCACCACGCAAAGTCTAGTCTCCCCCTGTCAGCATAAATTTGAACCCCTTCACCCTCTTCACCCTGCCCCCACCGCTCTTCTCCTCTGGTCACCACTGGACTATTATCTTTGTCTGTGAGTTGGTTTGTTTTTGTTGGTTCATTTATTGCTTTCTGGTTTACATCCCACATATGAGTGAAATCACAAGGCTCTTGTCCTTTTCCATCAGACTTACTTCACTTTGCATGATAGTCTCAAGATCCATCCAAACCTAACTCCTTCAGAAATAAGACGAAGTCAAACTCCAGTGCTTGTCATATTTGGAACACAAAATAAGCATAAAAAGGAAAAGCTTTGTTGGATTAGGATCCTAAAGAATTTACTGCCAGCCTTTGTTTAAACTAGCAGTGCTAGGAGAGGTTTAGAAAATTATCTCTGAGGTTTTCATAATGTTAATGAAACATTTACTTTATATAATAAAAAGATTTTTATTTTTTAAAAAATAATAAAATGGTCCCTACCATTGCTAACTCCTAAATAACTGTTTATATTTCCTTCTTCCATAAAAATCACTTGGATAATTCAGTTAATATTTGTTGAGTGCCCACAGGGAAGCAACATTCTACTGGGCATGAGAAATACAAGAGCACTTCAAACAAAACACTGCCAAAAGATATTAAGACAATCTTCATTATTGTTTATAAACATGTGCAGTAATTAAACAACAGACACAAATTTTGACTTCTGAGATGCTGCACTAATGAATAGAAAATGTTGCTAGAAAGGCTGCTCCAAAAATCTAAAGACTTTGAGAAGTGTCACATTAAACCTAGTAAATATCATTACCGTCATAACAGAACGTGAATTTCAAGTAAATCTAAGCAGTCTAGATTAAATAGTCTAGGAAAGAGTTGTAAAAATGAAAAAAGAAAAACAGGAGAGCCATGTTCAGGTAGAATTTGCAAAGCCATCACCTCCTGTCTGAATCCAGCAGCACAGAATTGTGAAGGGCTAAGGCCTTCCAGAGAGTCAAAGGACTCAAGGTCCAAGCCTTACGGCAGCCTTAGACTGGATTTGAACTAGAAACATGTAAATCTGCTGTCTATCATATTCCAATTGGCCTTGTTACCTTCCGCCACACACTCATCACACCACCTAGGTTTCCGGTCTCTAACAGTGGTACCATCACCGACCTACGTCCTCAACCAAAGACTTGGGGCTCATTTTTTACTCTTCCTTCTTCCTTACTCCAACGCCCCACCAATCTCAGATTTTATTGATTCAACAATTTAATTCTCAAATGCTCCCCTCGTTTCCACTTCCACAGCCACTTTTCTAATCAAGTTACCACCATGTGTCAAGCACAGATGCATCTCCTGGCTCTCACTTTTGTCCTCTACCAATCTATTCTACAATCGGCAGACCGTCATCCCCCTGGTACAATACTGCCATGGCTCCTTGATGTTCTCAGAGTAAAACACAAACTACTTAACACAATACACAAGGTCCTTCTGATACGGCCCCTGTAGACCTTTCTGGTTTTCTCTCTCTGCTATGAGTTCAAGCTTTACTGGACTATTTTCAATTCCTCAGAAGCACCACACTCTCTCTTGTCTATGACCTTATGCAATGTTTCATTCCCTCTATTCCTTCACCTGACTAACTTCACAATCTCCAAAAAGCCTTCCCTCTCAGGGTCCCCAACATGGCCTCCTGCATTATCCCCAGCACAGCACTCTGCACTGTTTAATAAGGCCCTGTCTACTGTTTTATACTTTGGACCTTGACGAATGGGTGAAGTCTTCTTATGATAAAATTGAATTTCAAAAACTTGTTAAATGATGGGAAAAGAAAGCCTGATGAAATTAAGATAAACCACTATTCTAGTAGACGACGGAATTCTGAGTAAGAATCAAAAACTGGGACAGTACAGAAAGCAAAAAAATTTTACTGAAGTTTATATGAAATGAGTGAAGAAAACTTTTTTTGAACACTATGTACAAAGTATTAGAATTTAGGCCATCTGGAGAACACTCTTAAAAAACTTCTAAGCTCTGCATGAGAAGTCTGAACTTTGTTCACACCGCAGTGAGGGCCAGCAAAGAAGGTACAGCGGATATATACCTGAGGAGATGTTCTTAGTAGAGAAGATACATGAGGATCCAAGGATCCAAGATAAGAAGAAAGAAATAACAGGCTTAAAGAAAGGGAAGAACTCTGACAGGGAAAAAAGAGCTCCATTATTTGTCCAACATGGCTCTAAAATTTCTTATTTGGAAAAATAAGAAAGCTAATGCCATGAACCATTACAAAGAGGCCATAAAGGAGTTCTCAAAGAGAGATGATCTGTTTTCTTTTCATGGAATTTATTTTACTTTTACTACTGGCCAACAAAGCTTGAAAAGTTTTATAGGCAAAACAGCACAGAGACCTGGCGTAGACAAATGGACGTGGTGGTCACCCTAGTACGATTCTGACTGATAACTGAAACCATGAAAGCATAGGACATTTACCATGGCCTTCATGCTTTATGAAAAAGAACAGAATGGAAAGCAACTTACTGGTTGTAAAAAGTAGATAAATAGGGATGGAGAAAAATTAATATTTTAGGATAGGTACTAAGGTTGGGTGAGAAAAATAAGGCAAAAATTAGGAATAGGAATACGAACAAAATCAATTAATATATCCAAGTGCTGGGACAAACAGAATAAGAGAGATAACCTTCTATCAAATGTAATCAAGCAAACAAAGAATACAATATGATAAAATAAAAGAAATGATAGAGGAGAATTTTCTAACATAAGAGAATATGATCAAGTGCTGAGAATTTTGAAAACCCCCATGCAATATATTATTTTCTAAGAGGTAACATTTTTATAAACAAGAAAATGGCATGGATGTCTGCAATCAACATTACTAATCAACAATGTTCTTGAAGTTCTACCACATTAGCCAGAGGCATATATGCAAATAGGATAATTTTTTTAAAAGAAAAAGTTATCATCATATACAAATGTATAATGAAAAAGGCTAATTAAATCAATTTTATACACACACACACACACACACACACACACACACACAGTGCAGAAGAAAGCTACCATATACCAACTCTATAATAACAAACAAAGAAAGCACAAAACTACCAAGAGTAATAGTCCTTTGGAAAAAGGCGTAGACAAACCTTCAAAATTCTACTGTGGACACAGAAAAGGAATCAACCAATGAGAGAAAGACTTCATTTCAAATTGATCATATTTTTACAAAGTGATTGAAATGACTAAAATGTTATTGAAAGAACAAATGTAGAAAAAGAATATTAATTTTAAAGTTATAATAAGATAAAACTTACTGTACTGGATAAAAACTTTTATAAGAATACTTTAAAATTAAAATGTTATGTTATTAAATGAAAACTGCTGGTTTGATAAGGCAGAATTAGCAAAATTAAATAAATGTAAGATAGGATTGCATTAAAATTATGATCAAGGAAGTATCAACAACAATAGGGAAGAACTATGTTAGTCAACAAAAATAATGAGAAAATTGGTTGTTCATTTAAGAAAAATAAAGCAAAATAGAACAGATTATTCTTAACTCCGGCTGCACACAAAAATAATCTGAGGAGTATTTAAAAAGTTGAGATGCGTGAACCCTACTATTGATACTGAAGAGTCAGTGTAAAGAACCACTGACACAAAACATGTATCAAAATAAAATTCAAGTGGTTATTAAATGTAAATTTTAAATCAAACAAAATTATTTTTTAAACATATATAAATATTTAAATAATCTCACAGTGAACTGTAACTTATCTGCCTATAAACAAACTGAAATCACAAAGGAAAAGACTTGTAATATCTAATTACATAAAATTACAACTTCTAGACATCAAAAACACCATCAACCACATTAAAGGGCACATGGAAAGCTGTGAACAATTAAGCAATAAACAAAAATATGAATGGTTAATATCCTTAATGCAGAAAAAAGCTTTTGCAAATTAATAAGTACATAGTAATGCCATAATAGAAAAGGGAGCCAAGAACAGGACCGAACAACTGACAGAAGAAATAACACGGGTGACAATAACCATATGTAAGAATATTGAAATCTCACTGATAATCAAAAACATGAAAATAAAATTGATATGTAATCCATCATTACACAATTGGCAACGGTCTTAAAAAAAATAAAATGGCCTGTCAATGCTAACAAGGGTTCAGTAAGAAGGATACTTCTGCGTATACTGATACACTGCTGGCAAGGATATAATCATCAATTTCATGATGCAATCCAGAGCCCTAAAATATCATTTTTCAACCATATAGTCTTCAACTAATAATTAAATCTAATTCAAGTCAGAAGTATGTATAAAGAGATACATAAAATGATATTCTCTAAATGTACAGAGATAAATTTAAAAATTCATACAAAGGAATATACCAAAAGGCCATTAAAAGTTATCTCTTCAAAGACAGTATAATCACATGAAATATGTAAGCTAAAACACAAACAAACAAACAAACAAATGAAGAACCTGATGCCTTGTTGTTTTGTGTATGTCTCTAAAGTTTATCAACGTGTTTTTCTGTGTTAACTTTCCTCTTACACGGTACTTTATACTGGGGTATTTCATATCTTATTTGTCTTTCCACTACATATCCAGTTGCTTGCAAAAATCTTATTATTTCTTCATTTCTACTTATTAATATCCCTGGTCAATCAAACTCTAGAAAGAAGGAGGCTCAAAAACATTCTGTTAAATGGAAGATTTTTTTTAAAATGGGTTTGGGGTTATACATGGATTCCAATTATCTGTACCTGTCTCTGTTCTCCACTCCCATTAATCAACAAGTGCATAGACAAAGTGAACATGAATGAAAATCCTTTTTAAGTTTTTTAAAGGAAATAGACACTATTTCGATATGAAACATTAAAGGTGCTTCCTTTAATTATTAACATGTTGTGTTGCAAATGATCATCTGTATGTGATCTCTTTCCTCCTTCTTTAAGGAACTACACTTATCACAATTAAACACGGCCTATTACAAGGATGTTAGACATATTCTCATTAATCTTAAAGTAATGCCCTTTGTCATGACCTTTTTAAATTGAATCTTAATTTAATTTGCACATACCCTTTATGATCATTGTACATTCTATTGATTCTGTCCCATTTTGCATTCAACTGAGAAAGTGTATCCCGGATCTGAATGGCTTCAGGCCCAGATGCTTCGAGGATAACATCTGGTTGTTTTTCATGAATGACTGCAATCTGCTCTCCGAGTTTGTCCAGTTGGTCTTTGACATTCTACAAATATATTGTCAGACATTAACAACATCCAGCAAAGAGATAAAAAGAATGAAATTACAGACCAAAAAACTATGTTGTATAACACTTATTTAAAATATAATGAGACATAATAATTGTTGCTGATCAAAACTAGACACTGCAGAGAAGAAAGCATAGGTACTGAAATTACGGACCTTGAGTTCAAAAAGGATTTTATGAATTTGACCTCAAAGGCAAGGGAAGTAAAAGCTGAAATAAATAAATGGGACTATATCAAACTAAACAGCTTCTGCACAGCAAAAGAAACCATCAACAAAACAAAGAGTCTACCAACCGAATGGGAGAAGATTTTTGCAAACAACGCTTCCAATAAGGGGCTAATATCCAAAATGTATAAGGAACTCATACAACTCAACAACAAAAATCTAGACATTAAAAAAAATAACACCCTGCGTTGGTCAAGGTGTGAGGAATGTTACATAATATCCCAATGGTGGAAAAAAATTGTCACAGGTGTTCCAAGTGGCATTTGTACGTAACATATAAAAAGCTTCAATAATATTCTGTAACAGTAATGAAGTCTTTGAAGCTAAAATTATTTATATTTTCAAATATCTAATAATGCTAATTAAAATGACAGAAATGAGCTACCAAACAATCAAAGCTATCAAATCTGTCAGCCATTTTATTGTGACTTTACACATGAGAGCAATCAGATTATATGAAAAAGCCTTGACGATATTTACTACTTCTGTGAATTAATTAAAAACTTCCAGATCCCTAATTAACTTACAATCAGCATGCCATCCCATACCCCAGCCATTGGCCAATCCTAAATCCTTATAGGTGGCAAGGTGCATGCTGACATTACACATCAACTGACAATCAAGTTTATAAGAAAGGAATATGGTTTGTGAATGTGTTTGATTTAAAAAATGTCTCGAATGGTGCAAAGAATTAATAACTTGAAAATCATACCTACTTTTAAAAAATTAAATTTTAAAAAATAATAAATCATTGGTGGATACAAGAAAGGTTTATTATTCATACACATTATTAATTCCTCAGCACAAATTTTAAGTTATATATCATATCAGTAGGCACACTGACAAATTCCTTGGTTATTTCTACTTTAACTGTGGCTATTCTGATGCACTGCCTGGAGATTTACCTTCAGAGAGTCTTCCTGAAAAGAGAAGTCTTCATACACAGCAGTGCTTAGCTCTGGAATATTAAGTGATAATTCAACATCATCCATGGAAAGTAGAACTTTGTTAATTTCAACCAAATAATCTGTAGGGAGCGATGATGATTTAATTCCAGAAGCTAGTTGACCTGTTCTCCTCTGTTGAATAGGGACTGCCTGGAAAAACATTAAAAAGAATAATAACGCACACCTCTTAAAATATCCCCACAGGAATAATAGAAAATTGAAAAAAAAAAAAAAATAATAAGACTCTTTTGTGCAGAAGTTCAATGCCCTAAACCCAAATTTAAAAGCTAAGTTTTATTTTTTTATATTTTTGCCCTGCTTTGCTATATATAAATCCTTAACAATCTCTATTCTAATTTTTATCTGTCGCCTGCTCTTAAACAATATAAATAAATTAATGCTTGAGCAGTTTCACCTATGCCACCTAAACACATTTAGCAAACAGGAAAGCATAAAAGCATAACAGGTCCTTTCTATTTTATTGAGGAAATGAGAATACACTGCAAATCATAAAGTTCTGTATAAAATAAAACATTTTAATACCATTATCATTTTACCTATTTATAAAATCTCACAGATTAAACACTTTTGGGCCTCACTATTGAAAACATAAGTAAAGTAAACATGCATCTGTAACATAAGAAATTCAATGGGAGTTTCAATATAATCTTAACCTTTGAGAACAATATTACAGAACATGAATATCCTAAATAAGACAATAGGTCCCAACACGCTAAATTCAGACAAAATTAAGCTAGGCTGAGAGGACTACTTATTTGCCCTAATAATAGTATTTTCTGTGTCCTAATCAGAGCTTTGTAAATAATAAAATGTTCTTTGGGATGGGCCACTAGTCCTCAAGGAGTTAAGACTTTCACTCCTAGATGGCCGTAATTTAATAAATGCTGGCTACTACTTGCAAATAGCCACAGCTCATCTACTGATGAATTAAGGTAGCTTCCTTGACACTTTCACTACGAGGTGTGATCAAAACATATGGTGAACATTTAAGTGGGAAAAAAAAATGTATTACAGTAAAAGACACATTGCCATTAATCCCCCTCAAAATACTTCCCGTCATTTTGAACACACTTATCCCATTGTTCTTGCCACTTTCTGAAGCAGTTCTGGAAGTCCTCTTTCATGAGTGTCTTTACTTCAATCTCCATCATAACAATATTCTATGTCACACACCGCTTCTGGTATACGGCAATTTCAGTCAAACAAAAACATACGGTGTGTCTTCATCCACCTTATTCACTGGATCTGGCACCGTGCAACTTCTGGCTCTTCCCCAAAGTCAAAATGACCATAAAAGGAAAATGTTTTGAATTGATTGAGGATACAGGCAGCCATGACAGTGCAACTAAAGACACTCACCAAAGAGGACTTCCAGAACTGCTTCAGAAAGTGGCAAGAATGAGGGGTAAGTGTGTTCAAAGCACGGGGAAGTATTCTGAGGGGGATTAATGGCAATGTGTCTTTTACTGTAATACATTTTTTTATTTAAACGTTCACCGTATCTTTTGATCACACCTCATATGTCCCTTCATTGAAAACGATATTCTAAAAGATGACATTCTTCTGTAAATGCAAAGGTGATAGCAAAATGATCATAAATACATGTTCCCTGAGTTAGTAGTCCTGAAAACAGTTACAATTCCTAAATGAAACCAAGACTCAAGCTTAAAATCATTGACTCAATAACATGGTCTTTAATCTAGATGTCTTCATATATTTATAACAAGAACAGACCTCTGGAGAAAACCAGCACATTTATAATGCAGCTGGGAAGATGGCCACTGAAAAGGGATCTGGCAGTGCATCTTTTTCTAGAATCTAAATTGTAGTTTGTCAATTTCACAAATTAGGTTATTTGTAAACTAGAATTTTTTTAACGTAGTCAAGACTTCTACATATAAAATACAGACCCAAAGGAGCAAGCCACAACCAAAACGGATAGATCCCTTTAAAGGTTTAGTACATTATCAGAAAACCAAGAGATGTTTTATGTTACTATTTTCTTTGACACTTGCCCCATCCAGAAATATAAACGTATCTAGCAATACATACTAGAAAGGAGAAGGAGATAGTATTCCCACTGGTTTGTTTTGGGGTGTCCATGAATACAACATCGAACATCTGAATGACAGGGTTGAATAGTTATTGATGTAAATGGACAGAGACTCTCCCACAACAATACCTTAGTTTTGTTGTATCTTGTGTGCAAAAGTAGTAACTGCAAACGGATCTTTTCTTTCTTATTATCCTCCATAGGTTGATGTAACATTTGTTCTCCTCTTTGTAGAACTTCCTCAATCTGGGCTCTCTCCTCATCCATCTGAATGTTTAAAAGGAAAACATTTGCTCAGAAGAAAAATGCATAGGGTCACTTACTATCAGTACCCAAATAGGAGAACTAAGCTATAAAGTATAAGTCAAGATATGTTCATCTGAATTACATACAATAAAAATTCATGTCTCTTGACATATTTTATATTTGAACTTAAAATATCTCATAAAGAATGCTAGTTTAGAGGAAGTTAGATAGCATTAAGGTAATACTACCTTTACTCAGAAAGTACAGTGTCTCCTTTTTTAAAGCATCATATAAATCATGTAGCAAATCTTACATTGACACTCATCAGAAGATCACATTTGAATCTGTTCTGTCATGTGTGGCAGACATTTGGGTAAAAAACATTAATGTAAAAATATAATTAACAGTGAAGAAAAGTGAGTACACCACAGTTTTGGAAATCGCCTTGAACCAACCTTTTCATCTTCATTACTGGTTTCCAAGTGTTTTTCCATAACTTTGAACATATTTTCTATGTCATTTTCTAATTTTTCCAAGTCAGAGAAAGGCACGTCAGTTTCAAATGATTCAGTGGTGTCCAGACATTGGTATGATAATGGTTCTTGGCCAATCAGCAACTGTAGAAGGAAAAGTGTTCTTTGAAACAATATTCTTAACTTGACCTTCCATCATTAATAAGAGGGATGGCATGTCAAGAGAGAACTAGTATTTGTGTGAATTGACTTTAATTCATTCATACAGCAATGATTTCACCAATGTGGGCTTCTCTGAATTACTCATTTTCTCCCAAATCTAAGAAAGGGATGCAAAGTCGTATGCAAATGACTGTGGTGGCCTCAAATGCTATGTGAAGGATTCTAAGACCATATGTGAGCACAGGAGGAAATGGTACGTTGATCCAAAAGCCATCCCTGCCATGGCCACAGACAAAAAGAGGGGTCACCACCCAGTACAGGTACATCCCAAAGAAAGTCTTCACCTTTCCCCAGAATTCCCCTTGGATTTTGATAGCTCAAAATTCAAAGAAATGCACAGTTTTCAATGCAGTATTTTCAGACACTATATGTTTAGAAAGACTTTACATGTATGCGACTAAACTCAATGTAACAACTTTAATAAAACCAAATACTGTGCAGGAAAATGACATGCAGTATTGGCTGAACATGGGAAAACTAGCACGTTGACACTCTGATTGTGAAAGTATAAACTGGCCCAAACTTTCTGTAGGAGTCTTCAGAAAATCTATTTAACAGTACTTATGTGTACAACTTTTGCAACAGTTTCAAGGAACTCTAAGAATTGATCCTAAGGGCATATTAAGAGAGGAACAAAAAGACATGCATAGAAGTATTTTAACAAAGCAGTATTTATAAAAGCACAATAAAAGTGGAAACACTGAGTTAGAAAATTATAACAGATTATATAATGGAATATTCCATAGTCTTTAAAAACCATGTCAAAGGAGAATATATAAAACAATATAAAATCTGTGATGTTTTAATATCATGTACATATGAGTAAGAATAGACATGTATGCCAAAATGTTAACAGAGGTTATTTATGGGGCCAATGATAATTTTGCTTCTCTGCACTCTCTCTCACTCCATCCCTATGTCTCATATATTACTCTTTTATGCCAAGAAAAATCTCCCATACAGCTATTGAAAAAAATAAATGAGCATGAGTCAGGCGATGAGGAGGTAAGGTCAAGGCTAAGGAAGACAAAAGTTAAAGCAAGACTTTTGTTTGTCTTCAATTGTGACTAATCTAAATATATTCATATGCTATGAAAGATAGGTTGGCCTATTATGTCATATTTCCAATTAAAGCAGAGTTAGACAATATTTACTCCCTGCAAAAAAAGAGGATCATTCCTCCTAAATAATTTCAATACACAACTCTCTAGAGGTGGAATTAATTAAAACATGCCATCATATGGCCATATTCGAGATCCTAAAAAACTCAAAATCCTCTGTCAGAATGAATACCTCTGGTTTGAATAAATTCCAATGTCTGCTATGTGGTTTTGTTTCGGTTTTTTCCCCAGCAAATCTTCAAAATGTTTTCATGAAATAAAAATATTATTACTGAGCACAAACCACATGCCCCACCGTGAGAACACCATATAATAAAATGTTGCATTTCTTCCCCTCACGAAACAAGGGTAAGAAGAAAGAGAATGAGAAAAGATATACACATGGAGAAAAATTGAAATATGGAAGCATAAATAAATACTGTTTTCCAGGAATGCTCTTATTTATTATTCTCTTATTTATATATTTAAGGCCTTTTTTCAAATTTATAAAACCAGGTAGTAGCTTTCTGTACCAGGTCTAAATTGTGAAATTACTTGCAATGTGTCAACACGTAAAACACAAAAACAATTTCACAAGCATATAGTGTGCACGAGTTTATAAAGTATGTCTACAAAATATTGAGTTTAATATTCATGCCTAGCCTGGGAATTAGTCTCATTATTTAAGTCAATTTTAACATTCAGTGGAGATTCTGAAAACTTCCCTCGACTGGGTGGTTTTCTTCAATACTCATTTCATATTTTTTCTCCTTCATATGCAAAATCATAAATAAGAACGCATGCTTTAAATTTAGTTTTAAAATTTTTGATGTATATGCCATATAATCAACCGTCTATCATTTAGATACACAATTACACGAAAAATAGTTTTATATAAAAATATAATTACTCACTTCGGCACTTTTGATGTGTTGAGACACCTTTTCAAAGTTTCTATTAAGTTCAGCTAATTTTGGCTCTACAAGCTCCCTGCTTGAGCCTCCACGAGCTTTCATCAAAACATCAGCTCGATCGCGGACCTTCTCAACTTGGAGGCTGGCATCATCCAGCTCAGAGAGTAAACGCTAATTGTAAGAAAACACAAAATTATCACACGGGAAAAATCAAAATCAAACATGAACCGCGATGCTAACTCAGAATTCAAGGTAGTTTAAATAAAGGTCTGTGATTCTTAATAAAGGGTTTCAACACAACCAACTTGAGTAAGCTTTTCATATATTAAGACTCACTCAAGACTTCAGTTTCGCCCACCAAAATAAAAGTGAATGAATCTACTGCATAGGAAGAACGTGTGCACGGTAACCTGACACCTTCCCCAGGAGAAAAGACTACAGCAAAACCTGCCACTCTGAGAGGTGGGACTGATCTCTGCATCCGTTACCTTCACAATTTCTTCCTGTTTACTTGCTGGTTTTTTTTCAATCTCATCCAAGAGAGCTTCAGCTTGATAAAGCCAAGTACTTATGTGAGCAACATTCCCGTCAAATTTTTCCAACCGGTTCTGATGGTCCTAGAAAGGAATAAAACATTGATACAATCATATGAAATATTTAAGACGATACATCTTTGAAGATTTAAAAGTCCTTCAAAGAGCTAACTGTATGCTGAATTTAAAGAGTTTCTACCTTACTGCAAATCTCTCCCAGTGAATAAATCTCATTCCTAAAAATGCACAGCTAAGGCAGAATACTTTTCAAATTTATTTGATTTAGACCCCAGTATAATAAAAAGTTGAAGAATAATAAAAGGTGAAAGTTTCTTTTTCACTTTCATTTTATTTGTATTCCTTATTCCTCATTTTTATAAGTAATCTCATTTGCCCCACTTGATCATATCTGTTAAAAACTCATTTAAGGAAGTAATAATATAGACGAATGATTAAAACATAGATTGAATAAGATTCGCCCTGCTCAAAAAACTATAACTGCTTAGAGGGCAGGGCCTGTGTCTTTTCACCTCCGTATTACAGCATTTTATATTACACCTGGCACAGACCTCAGTAATATTTCTCAAAGTAGGATATAAAATGTCATTGAGATAATAAATTTAAATACAGAATCAAACAGTTAAGCTGAATAAAACTGGGCAAAAATGCTGAGGTTAAGGTCAGATAAAAAAGTGTGGGGGAGCCTTATTAATTAACAACTTTTAAGAACTTTATTTTATAGGATAAAGGAAACTAGGGGGGAAAATCTTAGAAGAAAAGTATTTAAAAGACAAGGAAACAAATTATTAATCTATAATATGCGAAAATAGCTGAAAAAATAAAAGGAGAACTAATAAACGACATGAGAAAAGTTCAGACAATGATCTGGATTCCAAGTAAGAAGAACTGATGAGCAACAGACTATTTACCCCAATAATGTAGGTAAATCAAATGTTTAATAGGACTAGAAAGATACTATTTGAAAGGAGAATTTGGAATGTACAGACTGAAGCATACAGAAGTAAGGACCATAAACGTGGAAGAAATCTAGTTATAACAAAAATGAACACATAAAATATTTTATATATTCTATGAGCCAAGATTTTCACATTCATTATTCAACATTTAACACTCTGTCAGTATATTCTTTTACTTGCATTTTATACATTGGGAAATTAAAGCTTAGTGACATTAAGTAATTTATACAAGTTTATGCAGATAATTAAGTCATGGATGGACTCCCGATATGAAATCTGACAAATCATGGTGTAAACCCAGGAACTTCAATGCCCTATGCATTCTGATCGATCTTAATAAGTTCTCAAACACACAATGATTTATTTTTCTCTGTCTCTGTCCATTAGCCAGTAGTTCTACGAATTTGGAAGAAGTCATATCTAAGATAAGTTAGAAATAATAATTTATGATAACACCCTCTAAGGGAGGGAAGGGTGAGATTGCCATATATTCAATGCAGTATAAAAGGGTCCAAAAATCACTATGAAAATTAAATGGTCAAAATTTTATAAAATAATTAACAGTGTAGTGGTATAACCAAAGACTAACAACATATGATATTTAACAATGATCATAATCATCATAATATCTAAAATTGGTTGTTTTAAGTACAGTTATGTAAGAGCACTACATTTTTTTTATGTCGTATAATCACCACAAAACTGTATGAGGTAGAAATGCTAATAATGCCCATTTTACATAGAAGAAAACTGAGATTTAGAGAGCATTTAAGTAACTTGACTGATATCTCCCAGCTAATAGTTAAAATTTGTATTTAGGCCATCGGATACTAGAGGCTGTGCACTTAACTAGTAATACCATGCTTAGGGCATTATAAATATTATACATATAGTTTATAATTATGTGAAAGTGAAATACAATAGTAAATCACTAAAATGTAAAAAATTAGATATATTTACTAAGATGTTAAAGTACATATTGCTATGTATATCACACATGATTTAGTCCTTAAGAGAGACATTTTGAACTCTGGTATCTTTTCAAAGGAAAAAATAAAATGTAGTCTCACGAAATTAATTCACAAGCAAAACAATATTGCGACACATGGAAAATAGGATTTGGAATTCTAACCAAAACTGTATTCATTTTTCAATCATTAAAGGAGAGAAGATGTGATCATTAAATTGCTCCCAAAACGCACCAGTAAGGTACTGCACCAGTCCTCCGTCCAGGTGCGCACTCGGCTCCACCCAGCGTTCAGAACACAGAGCCTCTCTTCTAACACAGGCTCACTGCCTTCTACCAAGTTCTGGAGCGCGGCACTACTCTCCGTGATGGTGTTTAAATCAGCTTTTCTCTTTTCCAGATCCTTCAGAATATTCTAGAAAATAAAAATACCAAGACCCACTTGAGCTTTCAGAACATTATAAAAGTTTCTACAACCTTAATTTTTTAAAAACTTTTCTTCCACTCATAGTAGCCTATGACTCCCTAGATAACTGAGAATTTCCAAAGGTTTACAAAACTCCACAACTTATTAATATGTGAGCGTTCTTAAGTTACTAATACAAATTAAAATATTTAATTATCCAAATACCAAGGAATGTATTAAAACACTAAAATCATTACCAAATCTGAATTTAAGTATAAATTCCATTTGTCACACACAAACACTCATTATCTCCATCATAACTCTACATGTGAAGAATCATTTTTATTTTCTAGAACTACAAGATGGCAAAGCCGAACTATCCTGGAATTCACAATGCTAAAAAATTAATAACGAAGTTATCTCCTTGATTACTACAGGAGACACAGGATGTGTACTGTATTTACTTGCAAGGATTACATCCTGTAATTAGATGACTTAACATATAATCTGTTGTATAAGCACTACAAAACCATTTCATCTTAGTAAATCATAGAACTAGCATGTCTAAGCTTTGGCCTTACAATCGTCGTAATATGCAAAGGTAATACTCTGGATGGTATGATGATAAATTGATTCTCAAGTTCATAAGTCTGACTTGGCAAGGATTGCAATCAGAGAGTTATAGAGAGAATGTTGGGTTCCAAAATTAAAACTACAAAGTTCTCTCAATCAAACAGTAACGTGCATATCTACCCTATTGCTGTTGCACCTATTTAAACAAATCATTTAAAGGAGCTCGTCTATATTTAATCTCACATCATTAAATTATATTTTGGAAGGCATAAAAATTGCAAATTCACCAGTGAACAAAGGTTTTAAACACTTAACTTGGCCGTGTCAATTACTGGTATTTATAAAGGCACTAAAATGTTTCTCTCAAGTATTGAAGCAGTATACCTACCATCTATGCTAATAGATTTTATTGTAAAGAAAATGACTATATTGAAAATAACGATATTTAAATTATGGAATAAAAACATTAAGCTCAGGATGAAAATGTTATTTAAATTTTGCATTGAAAATAAGTTTACATTATTTTTAAGTGTAAATACATTAAAATGTGAAATATGCATGTTTCTTAAATCTGAAAACACAACGTTGAAAAAATGGATGATAATGTTACATACTGATGTCTATTTTGATTTACTCTAGTGAATAAAATGTGCTGTGAACTCATGATTTGTATATATCATCTTTATTATTTCAAATCTGAAATAAGATTAAATAGGAATTTAAGAGTGAGTACTTCCAAAAGAGACAAACTTATCATTATTTGCAGTCTTTACCTTTAAAAAAAATGAGAATCAACTGAAAAAAACTAATTGAATGTATGTGTATACAAAGATGAATAAAAATTAAATATGCAAAAATAAGTATCATCTATGTACCAGCCATAAGCAATTAGTAAAAAAGAGAAAAGGCATACTTTTATAGTATATAAAATAAATATGTATATATAAACTTCTTTGCATATATACATAATGTTTACGAGGAAAAGAACAAAAACATTATGTAGAAAAGAACCAAAAAAATTATGTAAAGAATTGAGCGGGGGAGCTGCAGGAATGAGACATACCATGTAACTAAAAAGAATTAATATAACAAAGATGTAAATTGCCCTCAAAACAAATCTATAAATTTAAATCAAAACTTCTAACAGTATTTTTTTAGAGCACAATAATTTTAAAATTCATAAGAGTGTATCCAGAAAAAAAAAAAGAAGTGTAAAGACAGGGAATCCATTAAATACATGTTAAAATAAATAATATAGCCACATAGCTAAACAGCTGAAGAACATTTCAGAGGATCCAATCAGTGAAGCAGAAAACAAAGAAATCAACATGCAAAAAGTATAAATGAAATTAGCATGTCAAATGAGTGGGGAAGAATAACTACTCAATAAACAGTGCTGAGATAACTGGTTGACTATTTGGAAAAAAGGGTAGTGCCTTATCTCATTATATACACAAAATAAATTCCAGAAGGATCAAAGCATTAAAGGTAAAAAGATGAAAGTATAAAAGAGCTAGAGGAAAACATAAGCAAATAATTACACAACCTTGGAGTAGAGTTTGCCTTTCTCCACGAGTGGCAGAAATAATGAAGAAAAAGATTATTTTATCCTTTAAAAATATATAATAACAGTATTTTCAAAAATATACAGAACAGGAACTAAAGTGGCAAAAAAACAATTTGGGAACAACAGACAACATACTGAGCATTAATAATTGTAGCAGGTAAAGAGCTCTAAATTAAGAGACCTAACTGGTGATAGAAAATGGTCAGTATTACAATAAAAGCAATTTTTCAGAAAGAACTACAAATTGTCTACAAACTGATGGAAAATGTTCTAATTAAATAACAAAACCATGATTATTTGCCTATCATTGTCAAAGGTGTGGTTAAAACAAGCAAGAAGGAATTCTCACTGACAATTGCTGGGTACATTTCTGAAGGGCAATTTCACAATACGAATGAGACTTTACAATGGATCTATCCCGTGACCAAATATTTTCAGGACTAATAATTTATCCTCAGGATATAATTATGAATGTCTGCTATGATTTAGCTAACAGTATATTCCTCATAGCATTTTTTTACTATAGTGAAAATTGGTAATTTAAATGGACATGAATGGAGGAATGGGACAATAAAAAATAAAATATGTATCAACATACTATGCTTATCTCCAATATGTGATACAAACACACTTGTAGGTAAAGGGAAACATTAAAGATAAGTTTTTTAAAGAAGGTTATGAAACTCTAGATACAATAAAATTCTTTATGAATATATGTTTGTTGCCTGTGTGTGTCCATATGTGCCCATAAAAGAATGAAACAATAGGGGTGTATTCTTTCATGATAGATGATTTTTGCTCCTATCTTTTTTTATTATACTATGAAAATGTCATTCATTAGCGTATATGACTTACATTTACTAAAAAGAAAACAAGGGCTTTCAAATTGTACTGTACGAAGATAATAGTTCCTCAAAAAAAGTTACATCTAACAAAAATAAAGTTTGGTACCTTTGCATTCGTCCATAATACACCCATAAATTCCAACATTCTTCATTTCCTTAATACATCCCTTTTACTTCACACAGCCCATGGCATAATCATGCTTTTCCTGAGCTATTTTCTAAACTGAGGACATTCTTTCTGGTGCCTAATATCTTGACTTTCATACAACTTTTATCTCCAGAGAGGATGCAAATTAAGGAGTAATATCACCCTAAGGTCTCATAGCACTTTACTTCCCACAGTCCGACACCTGGAGAGGATGTCAAAACTGGTACTATGACTTTTATAAAGATTTCTGTCACTGTACTGATCAGTATACATGCTTTTTAGAAAATAAGTGTGGGAAATGAGAATGCATAGGAAAAAAACTACTTTGTATTCCACTCAATTCTTTGTCCATTTCAAAAGAGAACTGGCAAATCAATGCTGAAATCTCTATGATTTCAAAGTAACTGTGATCCTTTATTAATTCTTTCCTTTCTGAAAATTCTGTTCCTATGCTCTTGACATCAATTAGTTTGGAATAGAAAGATTAGTGACTGTACAAAAGTTATTATAGAAGAATTAAACAAATTTAACACAATACTTTGTGAAGAATGAATACTCAAAGAATGTCACCAATTTTGAGGTGACAATTATGTTTTCATTATAAGCATAAGCCTGTGAAGGTCCTGTTGATGATGCATATGAGTTCAACACTTTTGGAATCAAGATAAAAACAGCTTCTTTACATAGATTTTTTTTAGAATATTCTTATTGTTTTTTTCTTAGGACAGAGAAATGGAAAAATGGAAACAAGAAAGACTGTACTTCATATGAAATGGAGAGAAATGACATCCACCCAGATGGCCCTGACCGGAATGCCACTGGTTACAGTGGCATAATACTGGTGGTTCATCTGAACTACAACTTACTTTAGCCCAGGAAATTTCTGTATCCAAGTCGCCAAGCAAACCTTCTGAAGCGGATTTCTGTATCAATTCAGCTTCAGTAGCAGAAAGCCATTCAGAGAGAGAAGCAGCCTCTTTCTTCATTTTCCGGGCCAACTGTGATGCTCTCTCCAAATCCTGTTTTCCCTCTGTCACCTAAAAAGAAGGGAGGGAGAGAGAATTGACCATGAGTGGAAATGAATCAGCATATAAACTTAGGATCCACACTAACTCATATTTAATCCCCAAGACATACATGACCTTTATCTCTAGCACGTACCGTGTTTCCCCAAAAATAAGACCTAGCGGGACAATCAGCTCTAATGCGTCTTCTGGAGCAAAAATTAATATAAGACCCAGTATATTATAGTATATTATATTATATTATATTACGATAGGGTCTTATAGTAAAATAAGACCGGGTATTATATTATATTATATTACATTATATTATACTGTCTTATAGTAAAATAAGACCAGGTATTATATTATATCATATCATGTCATATTATATCATATCATATCGTATTATCAAGACCAGGTCTTATACTATAGTAAAATAAGACCGGGTCTTATATTAATTTTTGCTCCAAAAGATGCATTAGAGCTGATTGTCCGGCAAGGTCTTATTTTCAGGGAAACACGGTAGAATCACTCAATTCTTGCACTTCTGCAAGGGGACATTATACCATAGTGGTCAAGTGCTGGGCAACCTTAGGTTTTCACCTTAGCTCTACACTTACTTTGTAAGTGTCCTTGGTAGAGGTATAGTCTTCAAAGGGCTGTTATGAGTTTTTTGTTTGTTTGTTTAATTTTATTGGGGAACAGTGTGCTTCTCCAGGGCCCATTTTGTGGAGGGCGCAGCTCAGCTCCAAGTCCAGTTGCCATTTTCAATCTTAGTTGCAGGGGGCGCAACCCACCATCCCATGTGGGAATTGAACTGGCAACCTTGGCTGTAAACAACTGAGCCATCTGGCTGCCCTTCTGGAAGCTCAGCAGCAGCTCATTGTCTTTCAATCTAGTTGTGGAGGGTGCAGCTCACTGGCCCATGTGGGAATCAAACTAGCAACCCTGTTGTTCAGAGTTCGCGCTCTAACCAACTGAGCCATCTGGCTGCCCCTGTTATGAGTTTTAAATGAGAAAAATATATACATAAAGGGCATACCCCCAGTCCTTATAACAAAGTTAAGGGATCGATAAATAGTATCTTTTATCATTTTGAACAGAAGATGCCTTAGAATCCTCTCAGTGAAAGACTGTTTAAACACACACACACATTATATTCCGTCAATTTGAGGGGGAAAAGTATGATTTTCACAATCATATGGTTTACAATTAACCACTTAATTTAAAATACAGTACATGATTATGTAACACAAACTTTTATTATTATTTTGTTCTTACTTTTGTTGACAGAAAGTAAAATGAACCAAACTATCATTTACCAAGTTTTTAATACAGCTCCCAGATTGTGTTAAGGAACTGTACACATGTTACGCAATGAAACCCACAACGGCCTCTGTCATAGGCACTACCCTTTCTATTTTACAAAACAGGACAGTGAAGCTTAAAGAGGTTAAGGCCAAGATCAGGGCTGCACGGCCACTGCATTGAGCCTGCTCTGACCCTGTCTATTACATGACGGCACTCTCAAACTAAACCATCGTTCACAATCTAAGGTTGCCATAACACTGTAAAGGATATCACCACACAATACATCCATAAAAACATGTTCTTCCTTGCATGTGCACATATGTATAGACATGACATTACCTCTAGTAGAATGATAAGCCATGTATGCGATGCAAGTTCTCTGAGATAATATAAAGTGACACAGAGACGGAATTTTCTTAATAAGGAATGTGGGATTACATTTCTTTTTTTCTAGTCTTCTAGGTTCAGTTTTACTCTTTCATACCTCAAGGATTGATGATTTTTATTTTTATTTTTATTTCTTTCTTCAAAGTGAAATTTTTTTCTGTAGACTTTAATTAAAATTCAGGACTCTAAACGAATAGCACCTCAATGCAGACTTTAAGAGACAAATAAGTGAATTAGATTAAAAGATAGCATGTATTCAAATGAAACTTATCTCACTTTGACATGCCAGGCAGATACACAATCATCATAAAATGTAATGCTATCAATTTGTGTCTCCCAGGAAGAATAAAGTTCAACTTATAACAATTTACATTCTTCTCAGACTAATCAATATGTTTTAAGATGCATGTTGAATTGGACAGTATCAAGTTGTAAATCTTTACCTAAACATCACCTCTTATCCCTCTTGAATATTCAACCATCCTCTCTTAATAGCATCATTTTCATAAGGTATGAAACATACTCAAGTCTCTCTTACACACACACACACACACACACACCCTTCTTTGGCCCCAAGTCCCCTAAAGACCTTCCTCCCTCCTACCTTTCCAATCAAACACTCAAGACCATTTTCTTAACCTCCCACACATAATTCATGCCATGCCATTCTGGTTTCTACCCCCATCACACCACAGAAATTATCTTTGCTAAGTTCAATAATGACTCCCATGACAACAGATCTAATGGACATTTTTAAGTGGATGCCATATTTAACTTTTGATAATACTCAAATAGCTCCCTATACTCATTCTCAAAACGCCCTCTTCCCTTGGCTTCCCAGACCTAGCACTCTCCTATTGTGCTACCACTTCTTGATACTTACTATAGTTTTGTATATACAATGTGATTTTTAAGGTGTACAATGTGATAATTTGATATACATATACATCGTAAAATGATTACTACTATTAAGTTAATCAACACAGCCATCATCTCACATCGTTACCTTTTCAGTGGTGAGAACATTTAAGATCTACTCTCTTAGCAGATTTCAAGTATACAATTATGGAAAACAGTATGGAGGTTCATCAGAAAAATTAAAACTAGAACTAGAATATAATCCAGCAATCCTACTCCTGGGTATCAATCCAAAGGAAATGAAATCAGTATCTCGAAGAGATATCTTCACTCCCATGTTCATTGCAGCATTATTCACAATAGCTAAGGTATGGAAACAACCTAAGTATCCACTGACAGATGAATGATAAAGGAAATATGACATATATACATAGATATGTATGAGATATATTATAATATACAGAGGGTGCCAAAAAATATATACACATTTTAAGAAAGTAAAAAACTGTATCAAAAGATGAATACAAGTCATGTGTATACATTTTTTGGCGCCCCCAGCACATTATATTAATAGATATTATATGCTAATATAGTATTATATATATATATATATATATATATATATATATATATATATATACACACTTGAGTTTCTTTTGCAAGCACATCTTCCTCAAATTTCTTACTAAATGATGTAGTTCTTCAAGACTTAGTCCAGTCCCTTTTTTTCCCACTACATCTTCTACCTAGGCAATCTCATCATCACTGAAAACTTGACCACCTATATGCAGATGATTCATAAAATTCCTATCTTCAGCCCAGATATAATCTCCAGACTTCAATAACTTCATGAATACTTGCACATGACATATACAATTAATTCTCTCAAAGGCACTTAAAATTTCAAGATGGCCAATACTTGCTTATTCCTCCATGCTACTGCCTTTCCTTCGAGCGCCCCATCCCAGTGATGGCGCCATGATATTCCACATAATCAAGCCAGAAACTCAGGAGTCATCCTTCATGTATCCCTCTCCTGCACTCCCACATCTAATCCATCTAATGGACCAAATCCTACTCATTTCCTAAATACAGCTAAAATCAATCCACTCACACCAACGCCACTGCTCCACCCTAAATCCAGCCACCATCATCTCTCACTAAGAGCATGATGATGCCTTCCTAATTGGTTTTCTCACATCCATCCCTGCCTCTCTCCAATTCATCCTCCTAACTATAGTGAGTGATCTTTTAAAACACACATGTTATCTGTTTGCTAAAACCTTGCAATAACTGCTTATTGTTCTTAAAACAGAGATTAAAATCTTTCCCACAAACTCTAAGACACTGGTGGGGTCTGGTCTCACCCATCTGTCTAACACCACATTCCCTACATTTCCTTTTGCCAAACAAATGCATCATCCGCCTCCTGCCACAGGGCTATACACATGCTATTCCGTCAGACTGGTTTTACCCAGGCTCTCCCTACTCGGATGTCAGATCTCACTCTGTGTACCACTTCATCAGGGAAGCTTTCCTCACCCCAGACTGGGCCGAATCCCCCTATGACATCCACACTTAAAGCACCATGTTCATTCTGTCATAGCACTTCAGACTGACAATTTCATATCACTTTGTGTGACTACTTGATTAATGATTTCTTCTTTCACTACCCTGTGCCCCATTTGGCAAAGAGATCATTCGTTTTTGCTCACCACTGTATCGCTATTGCCTGTACAACTCCTGACACACATTAAAGTTTAAATTATGTTGAATGAGAAAATTATATCACTCTTAAAACTATAGTCGCAGTAAGAGAATTGGTGTAAAAACCAGCAACACCATTCCCATCCATAAAATGCCCCGTCAATGAATAATTATAATATTTCACAAATAACTTCAGCTGTATAATCCCAAAAAGAAGCTCTGAGATATTGTTCCAGTGGTGCGATGCATCAAAATAATATAAAATCAACAACTTAATCTTGTAGAAGTTAAGGTCAAAATGGCCCTGGAAATGTATGGACTGTTCATTCATACTGATTTGAAAGTGGTAACCACATTTCAGTTAGTTTTCTCTGGGCTCCCGTAGAAACTCAGTTACTACTTAATAACCCAAGAAGGATCTAAAATATTACCTAACACAGATTTTCAATATTGCCAAGGTTTCACTTCCACACATTTTTGTGCTTCCATGGTTTCAAGGCAGAGACGTTCAAAGAGAGAACACATTCAGCCTAGAGGATCCAGTCAGTCAGTCACAGTAAATGGCCCAACAACTCCCCCATGGAGTCACTAAAATGTCCCAAGTATAGATGTTTCTTTAAAGGGTTTTCAATCCTGCTAGATTAACGTGACCTTCCTGTCACGGAATATTTATTCGAGTCCTGATGTTTTCACATTCTCAGTAGACTATTCAATTTAAATAGCCAAAGACCGGTAACTTGAGTTTAAATGGATTTTTTTTTTTTCAGGGATCATTACTTTTGAAGTTTCCTTAGCATACCTTCTGAAATGTCCACCATCATTGACAATACGAAATGAATCTGGATTAAATATTAAATTCTAATACCACTAGTAATAACTGTAATATTAACACATACATTTAAAGAAATATGACAAGAATTACTGGAATAACCAAAAGCATATATGATTAATGCCGTGAAATGTAAGCATGTTGCTTTCCTCACCTGAGCACCCAGGTCGTTGTAGAGGATCTTCAGCGAGGTCAGTTGCTCATCCATCCCCTTGGGGTTGTCAGTTTGCTGCTTCTGGACAATGTGCCTTCCTGTTTTGATTACAGTCTCCACTTCAAGCTTGACTTCACTTAAAGTTTTGTAGAGTTTCTGAAAAATAAAGCAAGACAAAGTTTACACAGCAGTGAAAATCTGCTACTTGGAATGATTTCAGAACACAGCTTATACTGATCGACAGCTATGAACTAACCATGGAGATCAAAGGGCTTTATCTTCCCCAGATTTCAATTCAAAGGGTAAGTAAAACGAAATCAAGGTTGTAATAACTTTGTAAAATCGGAGAAGAAAATAAACAAATAGAGATTATATTTATTTTTTTTTAAAAACCGAGATGTGTATTTTAAAAGTTTACGAATATTTTTCCTACCTGAAGTAGGAAAATATTAGGACTAAAAATTGAATATCTATCACTTTTAAAATTAAATTTTACAAAATCCTAAATGCTATTAAAAAAAACAAACAAAAAACACAACACTGGTTGTATTTCTGGCTGCTGGAATTTGGAAGTATCGACATTCATTTTTTTCTTACAATTCTCTGAAGTACCAAGTCTACCACAATCAGTACATATTACTTCTATAATGAAAAAATATATGATAACTCAATATACGAAGACGTATATGACAGTAAGAAATCGGAGTTACGTAAGTAAAATTCAGAGTTGTATTCATCCTAGTTACCTACAATCAAAAAGCTTTATTTTGTGCAGATTCTTGTCTCCACTCAGAGTGATCTTGACCTGAAACATATCACATGGCTCTGTCGCATAACAACAGACAAATGGACTATGTTACATGAGGTCACAATACTTACTTTGTGACCTCTATATCTCAGTAACTAGATAAGTGCTTCCATATATCCATGAGCACATGCATGCATGTGTGCGTACACACTAATCTATAAAAATGTGTCCTGTTTGTTCATTCTTCCACCCATTCCAGCTTTTGAGCAATCAAACAACTTTTGGTGTCTAACAGACACGTGAAGATTACAGTTTTTGAAAAGTGCAAAGAACTCATCCCAGACTTTTCTTGTCTTAACAAGTGTCATCTTCAGCGTCTTCATGATTCTTCTCAAGCAAAACACTAATTCTAACACTGTATTTGCTTAGCCACACTATTTTTAAATTTCTGTGCAATGGAATTTTAAAGGTCAAGATTACAATCGTGATGAGGCTTTTTAAATAATTTCTTCTTTCACATCTTAGGTTTAAACTTTGATTTAAAATTAATTTTCCTAGAGAATGATTTTTTTATGCAATAATATCCCTGACATCTAAGCATAATTTCTCCTTTCATATTTTAAGCTTAAACTTTATAAATTAAAATTTTACTTTCCTTAAGAATGATTTTTATTTTTTACAATGTAATATTCCTAACATTCGTTCTATAAGTATGGTTCTTCCAGCTAACTCAAATTTATCCTGTAAAAGTTAGCTTATTAGTCACTTTCTGCTAAAGCCTTCTCTAACATCATATTACGATTAAGACGTGTTTCCTTTGTTTTTAAATCATGTTCTGTACTTGTCTATCCTAGTTTTCTTATCTCATTACATTGTAAAAGCTGATTTGACTCTCTCCTAGCTATCGCTCCTATCTCTCCTTCAAGGAAACAACTACACTTCTTATTTTTTAACGTTTTTTTCATCATTGATTGCTATTCTGAGCACACTGTACAATTATTGAACAAACCATGTACATAAGTAAGCACTAGCGGAAGCCATATTAGCTGCTGGAAAACCCACTGGACACAGTAAACACACAATGGCCTCACCATACACTTGTCCAGGTGGGTCTGGATGATTTCAGGATCCACATCCTTCACGTTCAGAACATGAAGTTCTGCTTTTACACCATCCAGCACGCGCTTGCAGTCAAGCATGCGCTGTTCAAAGTTAGCAGGCTTCTGGAAAAGCTGGAACTTTGTAGATACCTCTCGAAGTTTTCTCTGTTTGAAGAAATGAAAAGAATAAGCAATTCACACCAAGACAATCACCTCCCTCAGCAGATGGTATTAGTAAAACACACACGGCTAAAAAGCTGTAAAACAAAATTCCTTAAAAGAACTCAGTGAGGTCACTGGTTACCGGAGTGAACAGTCCAGTGTCATGAGTTACTTGGCACTCAGTGTCTCTGTCTTCAATATAATAAAAAACTAAGCTGGCCTCGCTGGAATTAAAACCTCATTAATTTTCTCACCTGTTTGCAAAAATATAGGCAGAAACCTAGAACTCAAAGTACTCTTCATGACAAGCTCAGAGTGAAAGTCAATGTCACGTCCACCATTAAGAGTCTACGTGGTGCGCCTCCCATGCACTCAGCCTGCTCCGCGTATCAGCCACACCAGAACTGACAGGGGCTCTGCACTGAGGGAAAGGACTCTAGAAAGCTAACTTCCAAATCTAGCTCGCTATCTCTTCTCAGTTCAACCATAAAAATCAGATTCAATGTTCACCACACATGCAACAATTTGTTTCTGCTGCCCTGACTGGAACGCAGTGTGCCTTCAATACATCACTCCCATCCCACTGTTTATGCCACACAGAAAACCAAAGGCATCCAAGTAATCAGCTGCGCCTCACTTTCTTTTTATGCCCAACACATTGAAAAGTAAAAGGATGCTGCTCTGCCTCTTCACCTGCAACACATCCATGTGACTTCCTCTAGCGGTCCTGCCTTCTGGGGAAGATGGAGGCTGAGAACGTGTATTTCTTCTCAACTCCTCTAGAGTAAGCTCATGGGTTGAGATCTCCGCTTGGATTTTCTACAAAGAGATTAGAAAGGGGAGAGAATGACCTTTTTTTTAAAGTTCCATATAGACGTACAATGAATAAGAATATGTTGAGCCCTACACAAGCTTTAATTAGTTTGCAGTACAATATAATTAATAGTATGGTCCACCAATATTGTAAGACTATTGAGTGCTGGGCAAACTGTCTGCATTTGTCATTTCTAATGTTCACCAATTATTTATAAAGAAAGATTTTTCCCAGTTGTATAACTAAGAAAGATACATAATTTAAAAATGGTGGCCATTCCGGTGGCTCAGGCGGTTAGAGCTCCATGCTCCTAACTCCGAAGTCTGCCGGTTCGATTCCAACATGGGCCAGTGGGCTCTCAACCACAAGGTTGCCGGTTCAATTCCTCGAGTCCCGCAAGGGATGGTGGGCAGCGCCCCCTGCAACTAAGATTGAACACGGCATCTTGAGTTGAGCTGCCTCCCAGATGGCTCAGTTGGTTGGAGCATGTCCTCTCAACCACAAGGTTGCCAGTTCGACTCCCGCAAGGGATGCTGGACTATGCCCCCTGCAACTAGAAAACGGCAACTGGACCTGGAGCTGAGCTGCGCCCTCCACAACTAAGACTGAAAGGACAACAACTTGAAACTGAACAGCACCCTCCACAACTAAGATTGAAAGGACAACAACTTGACTTGGAAAACAGGCCTGGAAGTACACACTGTTCCCCAATAAAGTCCTGTTCCCCTTCCCCAATAAAATCTTTAAAAAAATAAAAAAATTAAAAAAAAATAAAAAATGATGGCCATTTATCAGGGTCTCACATAAAGACCAAGTGAACTTCAAAACCCACAGGCTGCCCCATTAGTAAGGTCAAGCTTTCTCACTGGCTATAGGGTTGGGGTGGCAGAAGGGGCTGGTTCTCTTGCAGGTGAGGAGACAATTACATATGCTCTTTCTACGACTCAAACACCTCCCACCCATGGCAGTACCTGAGCTTCCTGTGGGACTTGGAAGGCATCTACCCTGTCAGTCAAGTACGTGGTGAGCTGCTTGTCCAGCTCCCCTAAGCTCTCCTGCAAGACTTGAAGCGTGTGATCAGTTTCCTGCAGGACCTGGAGTTGCTTTTCCAAGGAAATCTGCTTGCTCTCTGCCTACACAGGGGATAAAATTGAATCATTAGTCACTCAGCCAAATCAAAATAGCTGAATGTAAGAAAATCCTTATGTCCTGCCTACCAAAAGAAATAGAAGCACTAGTTCAAGACTTTGGCCTACAGTACAAATAAATAATAACGAGCAATGATAACAGTGAAAAAGTCCCTCTAGAATCGTATGTATCTTGCAGTGAACTACTAATTTTTACTTACACACAATGACAATATATAAAAATGTAAAGATTTCCTAATTAACATATTAAGTAGAGAATAAAATTTGTTGTAAGTTCAGGGCATTTTTAGGAATCAGCAATAAGCCTATCAACAAGAACACAAAATATAACATGACTATCAATACAGTGAACCTATTAATCTCTATTTTCCAAAGTCTAAGATAAGTTGTACAGATGTGCATATGTGTTGAATGACTGTTTGCAGCACTTTTGAATTAAGCTTGATTCTATTCATGACCTAAGCATCAACAGCTATTATTTAATATGTGTTTGAAAGCATCTAATGTCCACCCAACCCTCCAATACAAAAAAACTCTCCTTTCTCTACTTACTGACATGAACACACATGTCGGGATACATGCTGGTAGGTACCTAAGAGAATTAGGCACTTATATCAACTTCTGATGGCCCTAATATTTACTAGGATATGAATCATTATCTTAATACAGCTACAATATGTTCCTTAAAGGAAACTAAATAGTTCATAAGTAGAAACCATCTCAAAGATAGATTTTTTTTGAATCATCAAGTTCTGCCTGCCTTAGAAGTATTAGGTCTACTCTTCTCCCACTGGTTATTTCAAAGCCCTCAACACCCCCGTTAATATTGGTTATCAACCTCTCCCCTTGGTAAAAGTTCTTGAGGACAGCTCCATATGACAAACACCTAATCAACACTCAGGCCTGTCCCAGCTCTTACCAGGTGACTCAGTTCTTCATACCGACTGTTGAAAGCCTCCAGTTTCTCACTGATTATATCATCGAGGATCCCTCCATCAATCAGAGTCTGGCCAAGTTCACGAATCTGGGTACGATTATCCGCTGGATGTCGCAAAACAGATTCTAGAGACTGAACAGGGACAGGGGGGAAAAATAATGCATTTACTAAGGCAAAATGTATGTATCAAGGATCCTAAAAAGGTCCATTTTTTAAACAAGTAATTCCATTTTATAGACATCTGCCTAAGGAACAAGACCAGAAATGATTAATTCACAAAAATATCCATCATGGTATTCAAAAACGTATGAAATTGAGAATGAATGATGATATATGACAATATATCTTCATGAATAATATATGATAATATAATTCTGTAAAATAATTTCAATGATTATTACATGGGAAAATGTTTGCTGGCATAATACAAAGTTTAAAAGCAGAAAACAATACCATACAAGCAAAATTATCTCAAACCGTTATTGATGATATTACTAAAAATAGGTATTCATTTTTCTGTAAGATATACGATATAAGATATACTGGGAACTGTTTTATATACACACTTTACCTATACGTAAATATAATTAACCACAAGGTTTATATACGATTCCCATATGACAGATGAGAAAACTAAAGTTCAGAGAGGTTAACTAATTTGCCTATGCACACACAGTAAACAGAAGAGCTAAGATTCCAACTTGACTCCAAAGCCCTTATGATTTCAAAGCCTGTGATCTAGTTACTATAATGTACTACCTTCCAACATGTATATGTTAAAAAATAATAACAATGATTAGGAAGAAACACATCGAAATGCTTAAAAGTATTTATCTTACAGTTTGCTTTATGTTTTTCCCCAGTTTCCATATTTCTAGAATGCACATGTTTTAACTCTCATGTTAAGAAAATATGTATCTTTATAGTAAGTTATTCACTTTTTTTTTAATGCTGTCAATCTCTCATTCTGCTATTTTAGAAGTGACATATTTCTCCAGCAGAGCATCTGGCTCCTGGAATTTAGGTACCACATTTGACTTATGTCTGACCTTCAATTCAGTCCTCTCCTTAATTATCACATCATGTACCTACAATTTGAAAAGCATATCTACCCTGTTACTGCTATTTAAAAAACAAAAAAAAGCAAATCTATGCTGTCCACATTTTAATCCATTTAAGAAACAGTTATTAAGTCATCATGTACCACGCGCTGTGCTGGTAACTGGGGAACAAGGAAAAATCAGGTACATTTCTTGGCCTCAAGAAGCTCAAGTGCAGGCAGGGACAAGCTCCTCTGAGAGGATCCCATGCCTCTAACTGCGCCCTCCCCAACCTGTCCTCCAACTTTTCACGTCTGAAGATTACAGAGTAGAAGCCATTGTAAACATGGTCATTGCCGTAGCTAATGAACAAAAATAACTTTATGAAGAAACAAGACGCAATAACACAAGGCAGGCTTTTATCCAAGGACTGGTAAAAACAAGCTGGAAAGTGACTAGAGTGCTTTACAATGTCTCAAATGTACTAATTAGCAAACAACCATCTCAGGAGGCTGAGTTAGTGGGTCACTGATAATCTAAATACACATCACTGAATAAATAGTTCAGGCAACGGAAGACAACGCAAGTTACACTGAAAACTCCCGAGGAGGCACACGCATTTGCTGGTGTAAGGTGTTTTAATATTCATCAGTCTTCACAGTAACAAGAAGACATTCCCACCTCCAGGGCTTCGCTGATGGCATCTGCCCTCTCAGGCAAGGCCTCTGCGCTCCTCATCCGCTCTTCCAGAGTGTTTAGCCAGGTGGTTTCTAGATCCAAATAGTGAAGCAGTTCAATCCAGCAAGACCATACCTCCTAAAGGAGGCGAGAAAAAAGTTAAATTGGAATAGAAGCCGTTTATCGAGGCATGCATCTCCAGTGCTACACAGTCTCCCTGAGCAGCAATCATTTCATTTAGATAGGCGTATACTCATACATGCAGATTTATGTCACTTATTTGGCATGTCAAACAAGGGAAATAAAATCGAATTCTTCAATAAATCACAGTAGAACAATTGGAGGACAGGGTGGGGGAGGGGCAACGAGGAATGAGCTGCCTCACTCTTTACAGGAAAACAAATCTGAAGGATCTGCTTACTTGTCAAAAATAAAATTATCTAACTGGTAGAAGGAACCAGGAGGGAATCATTAGCTGTCTGTTTTCTAAAGAGAAGGCAACGTGCTTTTTAAAATTATATAGGAACTTCGAATTCCCTGGGGTCTACCTTATTCCAACTCAGAGCCAATGGATGCCACAATTTGCTGTATATTCTTTCTGACTTTTTTCTAAATTCATATGAATGTGTCTATATACGTAGAGAACCACATTTCACCCAAAACAGAGTTATATTATACTTAGTATACTGGTTGCAATCACTTATTCCCCATTCCTATGAGGAGTTTCGGGGGGGGGGAAGGGGTATAAATTTATACTCCCCACTTTCTAGGAGCAAAATTTTGGGAGGAACAGCCTCTCCTATTTGACTGATAAAACAGGCTCCTCATACTCGATTGATAAAAGAGTTCAGCACGGAGCCTCCATCCACATTGTAGCCTGCACTCCGAGTGAGGATAGGCTTACCAGGTCAGAGGTCAGCAAATTTTTCTATAAAAGACCAGATAGTTCATATTTTAAGTTTTACAAGCCACATCTGATCTCTGCCAGAATCTTCTTTATTTTGTAGGTATGTTTTTGTTTTTAACAACCCTTTAAAAATTAAAAACATACAAACTATTTTTAGCTCACAGACCATACAGAAAGAAACCACAAATCAGATTTGACCCTAAGGCTATAATGTGTCAACGCCTGAATAAGACTGAGAGAGAAAAGATGTGTCTGGCCCCTCAGGTTTCTGCTTCCTCTGCAGAAAGCAGACTGAGAAATGTATTCCAGTGCAAGCAGAGCCCTGTTTCTTATGGGAAAGGGAGGATGGCTCTCCGAGAAGCACGCCCAAGAAGCAGAACTGGTCCCTCATCAAACAGCAGTCTCTGCCCCTGGAGTACAGGGCCCTGACGTCACATGCCTGGCTAGATTTCAGAACTCTATTATTAGATTTCATAGTAACTATTAAAAGTGACTGCTATTTACCTTCCACTGCCCCAACTTTTTTGAATGTCGGCAGCGGTTTTCCTGTGCCTGTCTCACCACTGTATGTTGGGTATATAGGGTGCAAATAACTTAATTTTTCAGTGCCCAGGTCACCAGATCAAGAGATGCCACA
This sequence comes from Rhinolophus sinicus, assembly GCF_036562045.2. Classification (NCBI taxonomy): domain Eukaryota; kingdom Metazoa; phylum Chordata; class Mammalia; order Chiroptera; family Rhinolophidae; genus Rhinolophus; species Rhinolophus sinicus. The sequence continues at coordinate 165,600,215 of NC_133755.1, read as the reverse complement.
CCCAGACACCTGCCCCTGGAGAAACTGCCCCAAGGAGTCACATTTGCATTTGGACTTGATGCTGGTCATGAAGAGAACTGGATTTCAAGCTTGATACTGTACTGGGTAAGACTTTGGGAGGCCCTGGGAGAGGGTTAAGTAATTTGTGTTGGAATCTGTGATATAGTTTTTAAAGCATTTACATTTTTAAACCTCTTTTTCCTTCTTTACACTTCCCATTTCAAAGGTATCAAGTCCTCATCTTTTCTCTTTCAGCTATATCAGTTTTTTTCTTCCATTTTTCCTTCTGTCCTCTCAAAGTAATTCTCTCAAACTAATTCCAAAGGAATTCTCAAAGGAATTCCAAACCCTCAGAACATTTATTTCATTCCTCACTCTCAAATTGTCACCTCTGGGTCATAAAGACAGCTTGAAGAAATAACACAGAATACAATAACACAGAATAACAGGTCGTGGTCTTTTGTTAGATTGGGATAGATAACTCAGGGACTCGTTCATTATGTAAACATATTATGACTTGTTATTTTGGCTATAAATAATGAGGAAATGAAAAAAGAGCAAAGTCAAGAGTGGTTATGACAGAGAAGAAAACATGGATAAGAACGCGGTAAAGTTCAATTCCAGGATCATTCACCAGGAGTTAAGATTAGGCATACAAAATGTTGTATCTTCTATTTACAGAATTTTAATTTCTCAAATGAGTAATCTCAGGTATTTCATTTTAGACAACATATTAATATTAAAAAATGACGTTTTGTTTGAATTGTAGCTTTCTTATTAACTAGTCTCAATTATCCATACTTAGCACAAGGTAGATTCAGAACAAGCAAATAATGGGTAAATTTAATTTGAATATTGTAGTTGTGGTTGTTTACCATTTTAGATCTACCACAATACAATCATTTGTTTAGGTTAAACTGAATGTAAATGAAATTGTTATAAATTGAAATGTTTCTTAAATTTTTTCCAACAATATATAACAAAAGTCACACTGATATTTAAAAAAAAAAAAAACGAGCAAAAACCTAACTCTATTAAAAAAACACTTATAGAATCATCTATCAATACATCTTAAACTCAATGGCTGGGGGGGGGGAGGGGGGGCGGGGAGGCAGGAAATGGTCCAGCAAAATACCAGCATATTCAAGTTCTGCTTTCTTTAAGATTATTTTAACTTTAGACACTACTCTAAATAAACAAACTCAATTCATCTATCTTTGCTAATCAGGCAAAACAAAACAAGAGGTGCTTAAAGTACATTGTTCTAGAATTTTAGGGCTGGAATAGATGCTACAGATCATCTGTGATATGAAAACCTTGATTTCACGTATAAAAAAAAGGAAAGTCTGAAGATATTAAATGACTCTCCCAAGGACCTTCCACTAATTGGGGACAGATCTTGGTCTCCTATTTTTTCATCCCTGTTTCATTTTATCAACATATCATCCAAGAACTACTTTTCCTTTATGATCCAAAATTTGAGGGAAAAAATTGAGTTTTTTTCCAAGATATGGAAACGGTTGGTACATTACAAAGTTTGACTCTCAGAAATGCATCACTGAAAAAAATCACATACCTCTAGCGTGTGGCACTTCCCTCGAATTCTGTTACAAAGAAGCTGGTAATTCTCCAGCACAACGTTCAGCTCCGACGTCAACTCCTGGCCACCAGAGGGCACTTTTGCAGCCAATAACTTGATGTTGTCCTTCAGAATCTTCACTCTCACCTCCTTCTGCAACACATCCTCTTTCGCCCTCTGTTCCAAGAAACGATGAACTTGAAAAATGTCTCCCTTTCTCATTAAGCAATATCGTTTTCTTTTTTAAATAACTAAACCAAAATTAAAACGTCAACATGATTCTACCTACCTAATTTGAAACACTATTTAGATAGTCACTACAGAGACTGCTTTGAAATAAGAATCTTATTTTTCTAAACTCTCATCCCTAGTGACTTTAAGAAAACATAAAACTACCTTGCCAATAGTGTAAAGGAAGAGAATAAATGAAATAAGATGGTTCTTAACATGGTAGGTTACCTTTAAAATACCTTATGTACTGAATAGTTTAAAAGCTTTCTTAAAAAGCCACATTAAAAAAGATTTGTCAATGAAAATATTACAACTACAATAAAAGTCTCTTGTCACATTTACTTTTACTCAGACCCAACAATATAGCAACGAAATATCTTTTTTTCAAATATCTGCACAGATATTTTTGCCTTAGTTACACTTTTAGGCAAGTTAACGTTGGCATAAAACAGTCAATGTGTTGCTTAACCTTATTTTTAAAAAAGCCTTTAATTACTATCTCCTTTGGCTTGAACACTGGAGACGCGAAGCAGTGTTAGAAATTTGGGAATGATGCCCACTTCTTTTATTATATTAAAAAAGAGAGAGTTCAAGACTATTGATACAGGAATATGAGTTTACAGGGAAATACCCTAACTGATACTAAATCCCTTGGCAATGTTCCTATTGCTACTCTTACCTGCTCTAACAAAATCTTTATATTCATGTGTGCCCCATGTATTAACTGGAAGAACACATCGGATGAAGTAAGGATAAACCCCAACCAAATTGGAAAGTCTCTGTTGTTTCTAATGAAAAGAATTCTTCCTGAAAATTTTTGGAAATAGTGGTTATGGTTACACAACATTGGTTGCACACATCTGTTGCACAATATTGTGAGTGTGACTGAAGCCACTGATTCTGAGTCATTCTCTGTGGCTCCCCAAGGTTCTAACATAATGAAACATCTCCAGGGTCTTCATGGACACAACTCCTGGGCCAAGTTGAACAAGGGAGTCTTGGCTTCCTTTCCCTACTAAAATCAAAGCAGCTACCCTTCCATGTTTTTGTTTTTGTTTTTAATTTGAAATCCTACTATGAAAGATTACATGTATAGTTGACCCTTGAACAACACAGGGCTTTGGGGTGCTGACCCCCCGAGGAGTCAAAAATCCACAAGTAGCGTTTGACTCCCCAAAAACTTAACTACGGATAGCCTACTGTTACCAATAATATAAACAGTCAATTAACACATATTTTGTATGTTATATGTATTATATACTGCACGCTTACAATAAAGTAAGCTAGAGAAAAGGAACTGGTACTAAGAAAATCATAAGGAAGCGAAATAGATTTTCAGTACTTATTGAAAAAGGTCCATATATAAGTAGACCCTTGCAGTTCAATAGCCAACTGTACATAACATGCTTTACAGCCAAATAGATGATCGATTGACCAGTTGATCTTTAGAGGGAAGGTAGGGGATATAAAGCCTGTTGATACTGATTGTCCAATCTCACTTTCATTTCTTCCACAGCTCTCTCAAGTTCTTCCGGTGACTTATATTCAAAATCTCTCTCCAGGTATTCTTCTTCCGCCTGGGTCATCCATTCCTGCATCTCTGCCAAGTCTTTCTTCAGGTTCACTGCTTTTTCCTGACTTTCAGACAACCTATTTTTTTGAATAGAAATCTAGAAAAGAAAAGCCATTTATCCAAGTGAATAAATGTTAATACGCTAAATGTCAAGTTCTAGTTTCTAATAGCTAAAGACACAGTGAGAACTTACCACAAAGAGTCTTATATTTTAAAATTCATGTCAAGGCTTTTATACAATTTGTGCTGATATTTTGAAATTTAAACAATAAGGAAAAGAATAATTATAACTGGGATCATATGTCACATTTTGGATATTAATCTAATCTGGAAATATCTATTATAATTTTGAAAATGCATAACTTTTGACACAGTAATCCCAAATGAAGGAATCTAACCCTACAGCAATAAGAGATATATTTCAAGGAAATTTACTGTACCATTCTTCATTTAAAAAAAAAACCCTGAAAGCAACCAAAATGTCCATTTTCTCCTTTTGAACAGGATTCTGTTAAGATTTCACTCTTAAAAGTACAGAAGAGGAGGTTGGCATTACAGTGTTCATAAAACACTGTTGTGTGAAATTTTGTTTTTGAGATTTTACTTGTATAATCCACACAGACACAAAACAAGTGACATTAGAAAAGACGTATTTTTCTGAATCTGCTTCAATATCTTAGTGAAATACTGCAGAGACTCCTCAAACACTTTGAGAGAGATTCTCCCTCCAATTACAAACTGCCTTCTGCTGTGGGAGAAAACTCCATCCCACAGAGAACAGCCAACTGCTCACTTCCCTATTCAACCTCCTGCTCCAATTCAACCTCGCGAGCAGTGGTCACATGGCCAGGGGGCTTTGCTTGACTGTGAAGCTGATGGAGACCAAAGGCCAGTACAGGAATAGGATGGCTCTCCCGAGAGTAAAGGACCAGACTTAGGGACGATCCTTTCCTGCTCTCCAATCAGGATCACAGCCACGAAAGTAGACAGAGACCACACAGGAGCTTTGAGTAGGAGGCTGCTGCCGGCAATGTCTTCAGCCCTAGTTCCAATGCCTGGCCGATCCAGGTTTCACCTGGTCAACTTTTTTTCTAACTATGTACAAACACAGGTTCCTTGGGCCCCACTTCCAGAAAATTCTCTTTACTAGTCATTTCGGGATACTACTTAGTTATCTAATTTTCATGGACCTGTAGAGAAAGGAGAAAAAGAAACTACAGCAAACTTTCAAAAAAACAAAAAGCTCAAAATTATAATTACCCTTAAATTATATACTTTCTATATTTTTGACATTAAAATGTTTTTTCTTTCATAATTTCATGGGTATAATAGCTGAGATAGCCTCTTTTTGTTTGTTGATTTGTTTTATATGTCCATCGTTTCTTAGCAAAATAAAAATTTGGCAGCATTATGTTTGGCTAAAACTTCGCCAACCTTGTCACTGCTCAGTGATATACAATAGTGGAACAGCTCTAGATAATTACACACGATGCATGTTAGCCTCCTTGCTGAGGACCCTTAAAAATGGCCCCATACATTTAGTCCCATATTTTAAATCAGTAATAATTCACAATTAATTCTACTGTGTCATATGGATGCTATATATACATGTAGATAGACACATCCGTGCATATAGACACAGATCATATATATATTTATCTGTTTATCTCTCTGTTGCCTTTCTTGCTCCTTGTTGCCACTTCCAAACCGTTTCCCCTATTTACTTCCCTAAAACCCCCTGCAAGCACGTGCCATGTGGCAATGGTATGGCGGTTTTGTGAAAGAGTGTCCTCAGACAAGGGAGAAGCACGCTAAAGTATTTAAGAATGAAGTGTCATATTTTCAACTTCCTGTAAAAAGCACATTTTTAGACCAAAAAAAAAAGTATATATATTATGTAGGTAAAGAGAGCAAGGGAGCGAGTGAGAAAGCAAACGTGGTAAAACAGTAACAATTGGCAAATTTAGAAATGGATAGATGGGTGTTCCCTGTACCATTATTCAACTTTTCTTTAAGTTTGAATGTGCTCAAAATAAGGAATTTGGGGGAAAACGGTAAAAACAAACTACTCAAGGATGCAGAAATACATTTTTCCTATATAAACATTGTAATATACGGTCTCCCACTCCCCGCACAAGAACGCAGGATATGGTGAGGCCAAAAAGGAACAACAATGGAGCCACAGACAGGGGAATCAGACCACTCTATTCTCGACGGCGGCTGGTTGAGACACAAAAGCAAACATCTGCCAGGACCCAACGAGGGGTCCTCCTGCACCCCCGTCTCGCTGGCGTCCGAGCGAGACACAGGAAGTAGGATCAACACAACCCGCAATCCACAATCCGCTTGCTAACGGCACTTGCTAGCTGCAATCCGCGCTTGCTAGCGTAGCCACGGTAGTTATATTAGTGGCTAATGGCTATCTGATCACAGCTGATGGCCATCTACTACCAGAGCCAGCATCTTTCCATGTGAGGCCGAGAGCCTGGAAACTGCTCTCTGGGACTCCATCCCTACAAACATTAACTAAGAAACGTTGTTGTAACAGCAATTCTTTCACTTAGAGAGTAAAGCACATCCCCTCCCATAATTACAGACTTCACTTCAGAAATTATTTTCTCTCAATCTCTTCAGCATCATTATTTTCTCCTTCTAGGTGAGGTCCTTGTATTTAGCATGCAAATATCCTGTAATATCTTTTATTTTAAAAATTTATAAAACTACCTCTTTGGATCCCCATATCTCCTCACCCACCCCCTTTCCCTCCTCCCTTGAATAGAGAACTTTCTCAAAGTTGCTTATATTTACTATCGTCCCAGTTCCTCACTTTCCATTCCTTCCTCGACGTTCTCCAATGTGACTTTCTTCCCCACGATTCCACTGGAATCACGTTCTCAGGGTCTTTAAAAGCCTCCATTTGTCAAATCTAAAGCTTGCTTTTCGATTCTGACTGGGCCCAACAATGCTTGGCATTGGGGCCTGTGGAAAGCTTTCTGCACTTGGCCTCCGGGATCACACACTCTCCTGGATTCTCTCTTCTGGCTGAGCTTTTCTTCTTAGCATCTTTGTCCTCTGTCCCTTCTTCTTTCCAGAGGTAACTGCTGAAGAACCCCATCTGCATATCTAGTAAGGATGTTGAATTTAACCCTTCCAGAATAGAAATGATTTCACCTGCTCCCACAAAAGCTTCTCCTTGAGTCTTTACCATTTCAGGAAATAGCACCCCAAGTCACACAAAGTGGAAGTTTTACAAAAATCCTAACCTGTCCTCAACTGTTGCCTTGTTTTATATCCCACATCCAATCCATTACTAGATTCTCATCTCTACATACAACGTATAATCCAAACCTAACACTTCTCATGACCTCCACCACTACCGGCCTAGTCTAAGGACTCTCCCTCCAAGACTGCAACAACCTCTTAAGTATATTCCCCATTTTCATTCTCTCCTTCCAGAGCAAATTATCCAGGCGGAATCCAGAGTGATCTTATAACATCTATCACATATCACGTCCCTGCTCAAAACACTCAAATTGCTTTCTGTGTGAAGTCATACTTGCAATAAAATCCACAGCCTCTTCCTCCCAGGCCGTCTATAATCCATCCCCACCTACCTTCAGACCTCAAAGCTCACCATTCTCCCACCCACTAACTGCTTTCTTCACTCTATTCCAGCTACAATGCCTGTCCTGTGCTTTATTACACATGTCAAGTTCATTCCCACTGAAGAGCCAAAACGCACAGTTAGTACCTTTCGTTAATTCTTTTTAATTATCTATTTCTTAGCCCAAACTGCCACCCATGCTGTAGTTAGTATAATATAAACCACTATTTTTCTAACTCCATGGGCTGTACAATCATTTTCATCTATCGATCTCTTAAAAACCACAGACAGTAAAGTTGAAAAATTTACCTCCTTGCTAAATTTCTCCAGCTGGGTTTGGTAGTCAACTAGTTTTGTCTGCACCCGCATTTTGATTCCAGCAACAGGACAACTTCGAAGGCTTGTCTCTATTTCCTTCATGTCTTTCAGAGATGATTCGATTGTTTCTAGTTCGTTAACAAATGTCTGAACACAGAAAACAAGCCCTTGTTGAGTTCATTCCCACAGAAGCGTATGCCATAATTATAGTTTGTCTGCTCTTATCCCTGCAAATATTATCAGAACAGACTGCTTTGGAGTCAAAACTTTTAACTACTTCAGAAATATTATGCCTCAAGGAATTCATTTCATCTAGGTGCTTCATATAGCCATCTGTCAAATTAGATTGGAAATACCTGACTCTCAGCAGGAACTAGCACTTTTAATTAATTTAGAGAAGCCTAATGATTTCACCAAGTATATAAATTGCATGCAGTATTACTGGCAAATTTCATTTGCTAAATATGTGTTTCCTAATGTCTCACCATGTGGGACAATAAGAGCAATATACAATTGGTAATTATGACACTAAGATTGTCATCGTAACATAAAATAGCAGCTCCTAATGAACTAAAATTGCTCTCATTCTGTATATCCAAAATTCTATAACCGTGGCCAAAAATAAAATACAATCAGTCATTTTTTATTAACTATAAAGCCAAAAAAGGTTTCCGATGACAGATATTTTATCTAGGTTTATCATCGTATCATAGTGTTACAATGTTAATAATAGCAGCAAATAATAAAGGAAAGAAGAACATGCAATTTATTACAATAGGGTCCCTAGATCAGCAGGACTCACCGAGCATTGGTCCAGCTGCCTTTGCAGCCCTTCGGCATCTCCTTGGACAGCCTGCTCTTTCATTAAGAAGTCTTTCACATCGTCCACCCACTTCTCAATGACTTTCGAATCAGCCTAAATCAAGCACAATAACAAAGGGGGATATTACTCAGTGACATTCAACCTACAACATCTCAAAATCTATTGCTACTGGAAAAAAGACAGCTTTTCAAAACTTTGATAGCATCATTCTCATTTACTTGATTTCTTTTCTGAAATCTCCCAACTTTGAAAATACTGATTTTCTTCACGATTGACTAAAACCTCATGGGATGACAGTTTAACGATCATTCTAAAACGTCAAAAACTGCTCCAGTGCACCAAGCTATTTTGCTTAAATGTGAGCAATATTTATGATTAAAAATTCAAATTACAGGAAATCAATGCTTTAACAGGTATAATCAGCTAAAACCCTTTTGTTCTCATATCATGTAGAACAAATTTTCTCCTAATTAGCTACTCAGAGTAAGAAGAAATAAATAGCATAGTAGAGGGAATGCAGTAGATTGTCCTTAGCTCTGGTGTTTGATGCCTTGATATCTGAGAGCCCAGGACAGTCTGCTGCCCAGCTCCGTTCCTTTGTCCAACATTTACTAGTCACCCACTATAATCTGGTTCTGTATATGGTGCTGGGAGGTCAAAAACAAATGAGAAAGGAAACATTTTGCAGAGAGAAAGAGACTTCAGAGAGGCAGCAACATGAGAACTGGCCCTTAAAGAATGCAAATAAGTAGGTCCAACTTGATCTCCAAAACTGGAGTAAAGTAATGGTCATTTCTTTCCAAGGCCTCCAGCTCCATCAGTGGCCAGTCGGACTTGTGAATTTCCCTTGTATTAAGCTGAATTTGTTTCCTTGTACCTTCCTCAATTCTTTGCATCTCCCATATCTCCAGAAATGGAAACAAATTAACTATCTTGTTCAAAAAACTACCTTCAGATTTGGAGCCAGCCACCATGCCTTCCCTGAGTCTTCCATTGGTTAAATATTCCCATAATCCTTCCATGATGGCTCTAGACCATTATATCCAGCTGTTCCACTCTCCACTCTGATCAATGCGTTTTGGAAACTACATCAATTTTTTAATGTTCTTATACTATGCCACACAGAACTAAGTATTCTTATCCTTACGATGTTGGAATGAATGACAACAATGGAATCTAACTGGTATTTCACATACGGGTAATTACATTCATAAAATATCATCTAAAATTAAGTTTTATATTTCTTACTGTAGGGCTGGTTTTTGTTTTTTGGGGTTTTTTTTGCTTTTTTTGTTCGTTTATAGATATATTATTCATAATATTATGGTTAGCGGAACTCTAAATTTCCCATAACTACATCAAAATTACATGTCCCCTATCTCATATTGCTCCATTGACTTCTGTCATAAATGTAGGATTTGATATTTATAAATATTAAATTTTGTCTTGTTATGTTAACACTAATAGTTAACAATATACAATAAAAAGCCAACAAAATGATTTGATTTTGGGGGGGGGGGTGGGTTTTTTTGTTGTTGTTTTTTGGTTGGGTTTTGGGATTTTTTTCAGGTGAAAAACAAGGCAAATGACAGCGCCTACCTGAGCATTCCCCCATAAAGACACCATGTCATTCATTAACCAACCAACTTTCGGCTTAGTTTGCAAACTGTGGGAATCTACATTATCCTAGCATCTAACTAGCTTTCTACCTCCTTCTCATAAGGTTATAAGAGATTTTCTCAAATATGTTACTGAAATCAAGACTTGCCAAAAATGAAAGTTTGTAGCATTATTTAAGCTGAATGAGCATACATGAAATGTGAGACTATGTAACAATCTAGTATCCCTTCTCCATAAAGTAAATAAAAGAAAGCAGTGCTTAAAGGAAATGAATCTGGGCAAGACCAATTAGTGGTATCCATGTTGATTCCTAGTGACCAGCACATTCTTTTCTAAGCACATATAAGATCTCTGGTTGGTCATTTTCCTACAGCCAGACACTGATATCAATCTTACTTTAGGTCGCTGGAGTCCAGAAAATAATCCCCACCCCCTTAATTAGGACATTCATCCATCTCCGTTTTTCTGGTTATTTCTCACAAGATGCATACATGTGACCTTGAGATCATGGGTTAAAATCTCATTACTCGGGATGCAGCTTTAGGCATCTGAGTGATCTGTGTAGGTTTTGTGCTTAACTCAAAGTTCAGGCTCTACCGCACTCTCAGTAATGACCACTCTACACTTTCTAGTTTGCATTCTCTGAGGAGGACGGGGGAAGCAAAAAGTGCTACACCTCTGGCTAGGCCTTTCTGTCTCTGTTAGTATTATCCCACTCTGTGCAAACACTCCCTCATCCCCCCTATTCCAACACAGCTTGGAAAGCCCTTTCCGTCCCATTGAGCTCTCCCCTCAAGCTTCCTGTCTGTCACTCTTCCCACAGGCCCATGCCACTCTTACCCTGAAGAATTATTTTAATTGGCGGCATATCTCATTCATGTGTTTGCTCCAGAATGCTAAGATCTAATCACAGAACACTGCTTAGGAAGACATGGTCAGGGCAGGGTGGGGCGGGATGTGCAAGAGAGGAAAAGTATGAAAATATCAATAGAGATCAAGAAGAACTTTTTTTATCTGGCCATTGAACTTGCCGCCACTTTTTGCACTATTAATCTCCACTCTGAACTTCTTCAGAATTCACGGCAGCATTACTGCTGTTTAACTGGATGATTCACTAAATCTAGTCTTGCATAAAAAAACTGACAGCCTCCCAGAACAAGGATTTTTGACATTTCTGTGGAAGCATTATATTCCAAGGAAGTTATCATCACACTCAGCCTTAACTGAAGTCAGAAGCCTCAACAATCTCAGTCATTGGCATCTGAGAGGAAGTGTTATGGCACCAACCCCCTCCCTTGCTCCCTCTCTCAGACACACTCATGTGAGCAAATGCAATTCACAGGCTCCTGTTCTCTCTCTCTCTTACACTTCAATATGGAAAAAAAAGAGGAAAGCCACAGACACAGACAAGCCAAGGACAGCAATCCATCACACCCACAGAAATAAAAGGAACCAACAGGAACCTGCAAAGCCGTTTTCACTACTGAAAATCCTGCTCATCATCCTGACCACGTGGAATTCTAGGAGAGGAGTTTTGCCCCATGAAACCAAAGACTGAATTCCAAACTCCGCCCCTGACCAGCCATGAGGCCTTAAGAAACTAATTTCTCTTGGAGCCTCAGAAGCTCATTTATCGAATAAGAATAACAACTACCTTGCCAGGTTGTTCTGAAAAACAAAGACAATGTTTGGACAGTGCCTGGTCCAGAGCAGGCATGCAATCACTGGTAGCTATTATAAATAAGATCTACAAAGCCACGTTCTTTATTACTAAGATTAACCCCATAAAAAGAGCTACCACTTCCAAGTTCTGGTGTTTATTCCCATCAGAGACTCCCCAGGAATCAGCAGCCAGGGTGAATCTATGTTTGTATACGCGTGAGGTTTTCATGCCTGCGAACATTAATGCTTGTTTTATCATATAACTATTTAAAAATAATGTTTCAAAGAGCGATGCTTAGGTTACTTCTGAATATAGTTGGCTGAATGCAGCTCAGCAGAAGGACCCCAAGTAAATGAGGGAAGGCCCAACTTTAGAAATGCCTGCTGGCAGATTCACATAAAATCCCCACCCTAAAGCCCCACCTTGTGGAAAGCATTACTAGGTCACTAAAAGCAATCCTAAGTACCAGGTGGGGGCAGGAGATAGGGAGCTCTCTCTGTCCTCAGCATCTCCTCTTTCCTTGGAAGGGAAAGATTGTCTCAAGCCACTTGTAACAATGTTTCATGTGCCTTAAAAAAAATACCAAAAGTCTTGGTTCATCTTTCAGCCAGTCATACAGCGAAGAGGTTACCAAGAAAGTGAAAGTGATGACATGCAGAGTTTCTCTGTCCATTTCAAAATCACTGAGCTGATGCACTGGTGAGTTTCTAATATACAACGAGTACTTTTTTTCTCCACATCCATCCATTTACAGAATGAATACATATTAACATGAATATAGGAATATATACATTAGATTGGGTCATTTCTAACATTCTATCTTCTTTGGGGGACCTCAGTTCTTTGAAAAACTATTAATAAATTTCTAAAATAAACGTCTGTCATTATTTCACATAAAAAAATATAAACTGCAAGTACTAATCCAGGGCAGCCATTTCTCACTCATATTTATATTCAAAATTCTCAAACAAATATAAAATGATTAATATGGTAGGTTTGAAAAACCGAAGCATCAAGTATTCTAGTTTAGAAGAGCAAAAATTCTAATTGACCATTACTGCTCAAAAGCACTGCTCTGTCAGCATTTTGGATGGGTAACACCTGCTGTTGGGTCATGGAAAAGCAAGGTTATGAAAACAATTCCTTTCCCCTGTCACAGCCCATCTCCCAGCCCAGCCCCTGGGCTAAAGGTGGAGGAAATCTGAAGCTCCGGATTTAGGACAATAAGATTCCAAGGTGCGTGACTACCTCCCGAGATTTTGTTCACAGCTCAATTCTCGGCATTTCATTTTGCTTCTCCCCCATTTGTTGGAATGTCCACAGCCCTTTAAGCAGTCAATTTCTAACCCAAGACACAGGCAACAAGAACTGTGAAACCAGAATTAAAACAGTAACTTAAGGTAACAGGGTTTCTATTTTGTTTGGTTTTATAATATTCATTAACCTCAAAAACACCCTTTACAAGGTGTTGCCTCATTTAGTATGGAAGACCAGCAATGACATCGCTACTACATTTCTTTACCTGAAACTGACAGAATTCTTAAATCTGAGGTTTAGAATGCACCAATATTCCCTTTAATGAAATACGTAAAATGTATTCAAAATGGGGGGGGGGACCCTTATGGGATAACTGTATCACTTATATGTTACCTCAAGAGTTAAATCAGCCATACTGCATATTACTCTCTAGCAAGTATTTACCATTGTGTTTTCACCCTAAAATGCTTTCCAAACTGATTGCAAACCCTGGTCCTGTGCCTCTCACAGCCCCAGCATGTCCCTTCCACACTAGGTCACAGCACAGCAAGTCTGTTCCCGTGACCATTCAGCAATTGAAGGAAGGTACGTGACTACATAGGTGTCCTGCCATTTAGAACAGGCAAGCATTCAGATCTTAATAGATCCAACCTCACCAGAAGAGGTATGAGTGAGTAAGATGTCTGACGGGTCCCTTCAAAGCGGTTACATTCACATCCGCTTCCTCGCTGTATGCCAGACAAGGTTCCGACTGGCGGAGGAGACTCACAGGTCCAGCCATAAGAAAGGTTGGCCTCAGGTGGGGTTATTGTGAAGGTGAAAACACCACAGAGAAGAATCACAGAGGAAGGGAAATTAGCTGCGGGCATGGTGGTCAGCCGACGGAAGACTGCTTGTAGAAGAAGCTTCCTCTTAAAGGATGGTGAACATGAGCAGAGAAGAGGAGGACGTAAATTCCTAACAAGTAAGGGTCATTTCCAGAGAAGCAATTGTCCAGTGTGGTCTCTGGGGCCCAGCAGGGTGCGTCCCCACCCAACTCAGCTCACAGGGGAGGACGCAGGCAGGGCTTTGGGGCAAGGAAGGGGCAGGAGCTACCAGACCTTTGAGAAAACACTTTGTATTACCGTGGCAAAGACAACCAGGGCCTTTCCAGAAGTGTCACTCGGGCACCAGTGTGGAGGACGAATTCAAGAGGGAGAAGATTAGAAGCAACAGTCAGATTTAAAGGGTAATGAGACTGTCAGGCCAAGAGGTTACATGAGAGTCGAAACACAGCAGGAAGGGGCTGGTAGAGGGGTCCGAAGACGCAGGAGTGGTGATGAATGTAAGACAAAGATTTGTGTGGGCCTTAGGGGTGGTTTCATGATTCTGCAGTTATACCACACTGCAGGAGATCTTGAAAAGCGAAAGAAAATCCTAGGAAATATCTTGCAGTCCCTGAATCCAAAGATATTATTCATGCAGATAGCAGCCTCTTAAGATTTTATAATATTTAATCCCCATAACTCATAAGAAAATCATGTCAGTAAAATCAATGATAACAAATGACCTTCCTCGTGTATTTTTAAATGTTTTGCTGCCTGAAAGAAGTGAAAGGACTTTCCATGAGGTAATTTTAATAGTATCAATTAACATTTTAATTAAGTACAGGAATTGGGGTGATTACATGGGCATGGAATAGATAAAAAAGAAAAATTGAAGAATGTATTTGAGCACGGGGAAACTGTGATTAAGTGCACGCAGGTCCAATCTCCACCTGTGCAAAAGGAACCAGTGGGTAGACAAAGGAAATGGAGGCACATAAGGAAAACACTATTTGCCAACAAGTAACAAAAGAACGAAAATTTGCACACAAATAACACGATCACCTTACTTGTCAGGATGGTAGAAAAAAAGTAAGCCCATTAGCTATGAAAATACTTTCAAAGTTTCAATGTGCTGTGTCAGGAAGGCATAATTATTTTGAATAAAGAAAATTCACACTCCAAGCAGATGCATTTTTGAGTATTATCTAGTCAAATGTCCTTGGAGTTCCACTAGCATTTGTTCTTATTAGTGAGGAAAAATCTGATTAGAATTAGTAATATTCGTGAACTTTCCTTTTTACTGTGAATATGTTAACCTCCAGCGAGAAACACTGCTAATGTTAGCTGCCTCCAGGAACGGAAGTGTATTGGGGAAGACAGGGGAATTCTAAAAGTTCACTCTAAATGCTTCTTTATTATTCAATTTCTCTGATGAGTATTATTTATGTATTACTTATATAATTCAAAATGCATTTGACAAATAAACACGTCAACCACTTCGTTCCTCGGAAACCTCCTCATAAAATGGCACTGAATCAAAAATCTACTATCCTCATGTTTAAAGACAAATAGAACTTAAATGCCTCAAAACATTCTAAATCAGATAATTGAAAAAGGGAAAACAATGCTAAGCTGAAAATGAATATCTATTGTAATTATCTTAGTGGCGGGGTGCAGGTAGATCAAAAGTTTTCCTAAATGAATTGTACATAATTACGTAACAACCAATTCCTTCAAAGCGAATAAAGGAGTAAAAGTGCTCCTTGGAATTAAAAAAAAAATGTGTATTTCCATAAGAAGGTGCACAAGGAGGGAATACAGACACTGTCAACAATCTTGTAGTTAGGACACAAACAGTAAACCAAAAACAACTGGACATCACAATTCTGTAATAACAAAAGGAAAAAATCTATCCAGACACACATGTTTGATGTGGTTTATTTTTAATGGAAATAAATGTAGCATGCACTCCAACTGGCCACTTTAAGTGCCTGAGTTTGCTACACTAGTAACAACAACCCACTAAAGCCTAAAGTCCGATTACTGTAACCACATGACTCTCTTTTGTGTTTTGAAGAATAGTTATTCTCTTTAAATTCCATATTAAAATATTGACACACATTTAGCTAACCCTAAAATATGCTTTTAAGAGTCAAAAGATTTCCCTAACTATATCTCAGACTTACATTTGAAAACAAAACAATGCTCTTTGGAAAAGAAGGGAAATAGTTAATCCAGCACTGCTCAATCTTGGGACTATTGACATTTGGGGCCAAAACATTCTTTGGGGCTGTCTTGTGCATTGCAGGATGTTTACCTGCCACTGGGGCCTCTCCCATTAGATGCCAATAGCACCTTCCCTCCCCCCACAGTTGTGACAACCACAAACATCTCTATACATTAACAAATGTCCTGCATTGGGGGGAGGGGAGAGCAAACTGCCTCCAGTTGGGAAACACTGATAATCCAATGCTTGGCTCATAACCAACAATTTTAGAATCATAAATAAGGGTAAGTCTGGTTTTTAAAGTTAGAAAGAATTACAACTGAAAACAGACAAGGGGGAAGTGAATCGACTCATAAAGTTAAATGACTCAAAAATACATAGCTACACATAAAACACTCCTCTTCAAAAGTGATGGTTTATTCTGAGAACTCAGTGTAGAACTGCAGTTTATACTTAGAGAAAACCACTTCCTTTCAGTACCACAAAGCGGGAAAACACACACACACACACACACACACACACACACACACACACACACACACACACAGCTATCTTTATTCTCCTCCCGGTCATTCACTATCCATTGGCTCCTGGATGAAAGAGCTTCCTTCCCTCCAAGCTCAGTAGTCACCACGGTCATCTTTCTGGATCCCTTCGCGCTGACCTGTACAGTCTACCCGCCCTCGTCTACCACATCTTTGATTTTGAAAACATCATTCTCAATCTTTTTTTTTTTTTTCACTTTCAATCTTTTCACTTTTTTAGCAACATCCTTTACACAAATTCTCCTGGGATCTAAATCCAAATATATAATCTCTTATATACGTTCTCTGGGGATCTAAATATATATATATATATATATATATATATATATTTCCAAATCTAAATCTCCTATTACTAATCTTCATTTCAGTCATTGAAAAATATTTATTGAGTGCCTTCTCTGTGCCAGGCACTGTTCTAGAAGTACATCTTAGGATACCTCAGTGCAAAACAACACACACAACTGGCCACGGTCAGGCGGCTTTGGGAGGACAGGGAGCCTGCGGGGCGGGGTGTGGGATAGGTTCATTTTTCATCCAGACCTTTCCGACTGGAAAACCAAGTGAGTTGGAAACCACTTCTCCAACTTCCTCACAGATATGTTAAAATCCTGACTGCCTTTTCCCCCTTTCTCCTACGTCTTATGTTTATCATTTGCTCTGGAATTTTATCACTGCTTCATCTGTTGACATTTTCAGTTGTAGCAAAAGCTCCTATTTCTGAATTTTCATGCACCTCAACTCACCTGCTTTTCCAATCTGACACTGTTTATTGATGGCCTAATTCAGAATTTTCAACTCCAAATGTCTAAAACCTTAAAAAAAAACAGCTTCAAGGACTAAGCTATCTGCTACTACCTGGGCAACTTCTACGGCTCTCAGTTACCACTGAAGCCTAGTCACCAGTCTGTACATCATGCATACTTCTCATCCCTGAAACATTATTTTGACCATTTAAGCAGTTTTCCCTTATCTCTGTGCTCTCCAGCACCCTAAAAGTATGTTTTTGATAAGCAACTTATAAATCCCAACTTAAGTACATAATAAATGTGGGACTAGGAAGAATGCAAAACACTGACATAACAGATATTAAAGCCTCGCAGGATAACTACTATTTTACCCTGTAATAAACTTATACTCCTAATGGCCTCGGGGTTTACCTCAAAAGTTCTGAGTTTGGGGGTAATTTCTTCAAGCAAATGCAGATCTTTGGAAACCTTGACCTTTAGTTTGTTCCACTTTCCTTGAACTTCATTAAATTCTTGATTATACATCTTTTCTATATCCGCTGAAACGTTTTCCCCCAAAGCCTTTGTTTCTTCTGCAAGTTTATATAAAGTAGGTTTTTGATTCTCAAGGAATTCATCAAGGGCCTGCAAAAAAAATTTTAAGATTAAAAATATGCACAACAATTTGCCTGTACGTACGTAATAATATGAGTTATACATAGTCAAAAGTCATTTTTTAAAAAGCATGTAATGAAAAAAGAACTGTGAAAAACTCATGGGGAAAAAAAAAAAAAAAAAAAAAAAGAGCAAGCATCGTCCAAAATGGGAAGGCTCTCCCTTCATGACTTGTATGTGGGCCAGATGTAATCCATTCTCTGAACTACAAACCCCTGGCACAGCACCCCAGGCAGGACCCGGTGTGTAAGCTCACTGGATGACCTGTCTTATCTCATGAAACGGTTCAGAGTCTTTATCCTAAATGCCCAGGGAAGCATTTTTATTCAACATAGAAAAACAACAATACATCCATTCAATTGATATTCTTCATTTTATTACAGATATTTTAGTAGATTATGAACAGGTTGAGCATTTTAAGCTCCTTACAATAGGAAGAAATATGGTTTTATTCCCTTAAAATGCTTAATATAATTATCTTTTCTTTTAGCTTAGGTGCTACCCTATAGTAACTAACCTTCAAACTGCAAGGAATTTTTGACCAATTTTGACTAATAGTGACAAATATTTTTCTAAATAGTTGAAAAAATATTTCCAAATATGTGACGTGGTATATTAGAAATGATTCTACATTTCTAAAACCTAAAATACAGATTACCTTTTTTTCTTGCAGGGCTTTCTCCACCTTTGCGAGATCATTCAAGACATTCAAAGATGTCTGGGCCTTATTTTCTGCATCATTTAGCACATCTTTCACTGTTTGTAATGTTTCCAAATATGCATTTCCAGGTTGGCTCTTCAATTCTGTTTATTTGAAAATACTTAGTTTGAGAAAACAATGTTAGGAAGCTATAGGATCATATATACCATTAATCTTCCTTATATAATAAGTGAATTCTAATACATAACAAGTTAAACTACACAATTAAAATTAAAAAGGGTCCCCGTTAGTTACTAAAACCATCCAATTGTTATTTCTGAGAGCCAGACAGTGACTTCATTCCCACAGATGTTGATATTTGAAATATTAACTAACCCAGTCTCATTTGTCTTCATTTTGTCATGATGAAAAGTCTCCCTGAAGATGGTACTACAATGTTCCTTTTGTCTCATATAATCTCTTTTTCCCCCAGTAGCTACACAAAGAATAAAAAGAAACAAAGATCCCTTCAACCAGTCTTCCTCTAAGCTGAAGCACACAAACTGCTATCTACAGTGCGGTGGACATTATATAAACACCTAGCCAGGCTGCTGCCAAGTACTCTGAGAAATACTGACTGCAAAAGCCAGCTGAAATGATGTTATTTCACCTACGAACATGAAAATCATAGACAAGCAACACTGTGTGGAAAAGAAGCAAGCTCATCTGAAGCACAAAACGATGAAATCAACTAGCAACAAAAGTTAAGAAACTGGGGGCCGGGGCCGGCCCATTGGCCCAGCGGTTGGAGTTCCATGCTCCTAATTCCGAAGGCTGCAGTTTGATTCCCACATGGGCCAGTGGGCTCTCAACCACAAGGTTGCCAGTTCAATTCCTCGAGTCCCACAAGGGATGGTGGGCAGCGCCCCCTGCAACTAAGATTCAACACGGCACCTTGAGTTGAGCTGCCGCTGAGCTCCTGGATGGCTCAGTTGGTTGGAGCGTGTCCTCTCAACCACAAGGTTGCAGGTTCGACTCCTGCAAGGGATGGTGGGCTGTGCCCCCTGCAACTAGCAACGGAAACTGGACCTGGAGCTGAGCTGCGCCCTCCACAACTAAGACTGAAAGGACAACAACTTGACTTGGAAAAAAAAAGTCCTGGAAGTACACACTGTTCCCCAATAAAGTCCGGTTCCCCTTCTCCAATAAAATCGTAAAAAAAAAAAAAAAAAGTTAAGAAACTGGCAGCTTTAGCCACAACAGGCAAAAGGTGCAAACAACCCAAATGCCCATCAACAGTGAATCGATAACCAAATGTGGTATAAATGGAATATTATTCAGCCTTAACAAGGAAGGAAATTCTGACACATGCTACAACATGGATGAACTTTGAGGATGTTATACAAAGTGATATAAGCCAGTCACAAGAAAACAAATATTGTATGATTCTACTTATATGAGGAATCTAGAATAGTCAAACTCCTTAAAACAGAAAGTAGAATGTGGTTGCCAGGGGCTACAGAGAGTGGGGAGGAATGGTAAGCTGCTGTTTAATGGGTATAGAGTTTCAGTTTTACAAGATGAAAAGAGGTCTGGAGATGGGTCGCAAAACAAAGTGAATATGTTTAACACTACTGAACTCTATACCTAAAAATGGTTAAAATGGTAAAATTTACGTTATTTTTTCTATCACAATTAAAAACAAAAAAATAAATTAAAACTATTTTTTAAATTCAGAAACTAAATGTTTAAATTACCTATTGATCCTCGTCAAAAATGAAAGCATATTTTGCAACAATAAATTTAAAAAGAGTTAATCTCAAACAATTCACATTGTAGGTTAACTGAATTCAAAGAACTAAGAGTCCAGTGTCCAATTGCTTTTCCAGAAGAAAGGAAACATGACACATTTGTTTGCCATGCACACATACAAATTCTGACAAGTCAATACACAATCTACAATTGCTATAAGTAAGGGTACAGGTAAATGCATATCTTTTTAACATGCACTACCCAACTTTCTAATACATCACAATTCCTGACTTAAACAATAGCAAATGAGAAAAAAATATAACACATGAGTGATGGGCTCTCAAATCTTTTAACAGTTAACTTTCCAAAACCAGGTTTGTTCCAAAAGTGAAAACTCCAAAATTTTTCACGCTTCGAAAGAGGAACAATTTCTTTTAAAAGAACATGTTATTGCTAAAACTTGAACCATTTTAAGCAAAACAAAGTAAGTGATCATTCTTTTTATTCCTACGAGTAATGATATTAGCTGGCCTTCTTCAATAAAAGGGAGAAACAGCATCCTTCTAAAAAGGCTTAAAGATCGTGATATCCTACTAACACAATTTTAAAACATGTGAAAGCTGACCATGTTTTTATAAACAAGTGTGGATCCAGGAAATAGTCTGAATATCCTTTAAGACCTGGCACAGCAGCAGGCAGAGGAAAACAGAGTGAGTCTGCTCCACAACAAGTGAGTGTGCAAAAGGTCTAAATACTGGGTGTCATTTTTAAATGAAGGCACAACGAGAGGAAGACGGTACATTTACCCTTCTCTAGCTGTTGTTGATGGTCCTCTAAATCCTGTTGCACAGATTGGTAGCGGCCCAGAAAGCGATCGAAACTCTGCTGGACAAAATCTGGGGCAGAAGGCCTAGACGTCAGGGCTGTGCAGCTGGCATGCACCATCTCAATTTGGGGTTGGAGGCCAAGGAGATTTGTCAATTCCCTCTACAGAGGAGAAAATATGGTCATATAACTCACTGAAGATGAATGTCCTCTGTAATATTCATGATACAAGTAGCATCTCTTTAAATACAGGACTGGGTGCAGAATTCTTTCATGTCCCGAATGGTTGTCTCGTTACCTGACAGGAGTCCTTCAAATGGGGCAAGGACGGCTGGGGAGACTCTGAGAAGGGAGTGCGTTTAACCCACTCCTCCGTTGCTTTTATGGTCCTCTCAAGCTCATCGAGTTGCTGAAAGTAAGCATTTATATCTTCCTGGAGCTGAACCGTTCTCGCCCCATCTTCCAAACGCTGAGATATACTCTTCCATTCTGAAACTACCTTCTCCAGAATGTTTTTTGTATCTTCAGTAGGAAGACCTTCTACACAGACAAGAAAAATAAATAGGCATTTCACATATTATGACAGAACTTGTTTGGAATTTGTTATAAACCTCCTAACGTATTCCAACTAATGAGGCAATGTCACAAAAAATGATCACTCCCTAAGTCCCTTTTAATACAACAAAAAATTATAATGATGAATTAATATTACAAAATAAATAATATAAAATAAATGTAAAATATGAATGACAACGATGAAAAATGATGACAAACATAAAAATAACTCTTCAAATTCCTTGACCAAGGTGAGAGCAGGGGAGCTTGAAATAGTGTTTCAGGAGTCGTGTGACGATCACGAAAGGCCTATCAGTAGAGCTTAGAACTTCAGCCACTGCCTTTTCTGCACGTGTCTGCATCCTTGGCACCTAGCACTCCACTCGCTTCTAGTCTGAGCCGGGAAAATAAAATGAACTGTCTAAAGTTGTCTGGGGCTCTGACATCAAAAAGTAGATCCTCTTCATCAAAAAAAAAGACAGCTGGCTAGAAAAACTAGGAGGCAGCTCAAGTCTTTGATGACTAAAGCACAGTGTCATATGAATTGCAAATGAAAGGCAAGAATTCCCAGTGCTGGGAACACCCTGGTGACTGTGGGAATACTGAGCCAGCAGCCAGGCCCACGGAGCGTTCGCAAGCCTACTGGGCACGCTACACACAGAGCAGCAAATACAAAAGTGTCGATGCAACTGACGGATTATCTATTTAGAGCCATGTCAGTAAAAAGTACCATTATGTTTATGACACTGATACAATTATTTTTTAGGCAGGAACTCCCCAACTGTTGTATTTATTTGGGTACATTACATCCCCAGGACTTATTTATCTTATATATAATTTTGTTTATCTTACATTTTTGAGAGGTAGAGAATGTTAGTAGAAATAATAATGTTATATATGATAGTATGTTTATCATACTCTATCCCTTAATATAAAATACCCTCAAATCATGTGAAATTACTACGAAAAAACTATGGGAAATCTGCAAAGGAATCTTTATCTCCTGAGATGAGTATGCACGTTGGGAAGATGGACTTAACATCTTTCTAGTTGAGTAGGGAGGCAATAAAAACAATTGTGCTTTCTAAATACGTGCAATTGAAATCCAGGGTAATAAGAGCCCTAAGTGGGGAAAAAAAAGGTATGTAAAGCAAACATTCTTGTATGAACACAAACAATGCAATTGTAAAACTTTCTATAACACACTGTATCCACTGAAAATTAGAAATGCAAACATGACATGACATAATTTGAATATGTCACCCATGTCAGTTGCTAAAGTTCATTGTCCACCATCACACAGGTAATAGAATACTAATTAGACCTGGGCGAAATAGTCACACCACAATCATCCCTGTTAATGAGGATGATGAACAAAACAAATTACCATTTTCCTGACAAACTATCTGAGCAATGGAGATCTAGCTGTACTTCTGCCAGGTCATTTCTATTCTAGGTGGCCTAAGGAGTAACATCGACCACTTCATCTTTATGTCAGCATCTATGCTAAACAAGAAAGAAAATCAAGCTGGTAAATTAAACTTGTGAGATGAAAAAGTATTGCTGCTCATCTAGAAAACAGGCAAGAGCTACCCACTGCACGTACTTGGTGAAACAACTTCTCCTTCCTTTTTTTTTTCACTGGTGGTATTTCACGATCCATTTATGTTGCCCTTTCAAACCAATCCTCTAAATTCAAATCTCCCTTCTCTAAGCTTGGGATAAGATAGGTGGGACCGATATCAAGTAATAATTAAAATACAATTTGTATTATATAAAAAGAAACACTGTACGTTGTCTTTTAAAAGAATTGTTTTGCTCCCAGAGACCCAGAGTTATAACTTTTCTATTTCTACAGAACACCCAACTCGTAGATGACTAATCAAAAGCAAAAATCAATAGTCCATCATTTTACTAATTAACAGGGATAAAATATAACCTATGCCTGTCACTTCCTCTCATTTGACTTTACCCTTTTTAATCAATCACTATTGGAATCAAGGGAAATGTTCACAAAACAATAGCTCATCCGGCCTACATACTTTGCCAGTCATAATAAGCATCAGTTCATAAAACTACATCATCCACTTGCCCAACTATGGCGTTACACTTGTTGACAATCTCTAGGAACAAGATAAGTTAAGCCAACAAAAGCAGGTATAGCAGCCATCAAATGAAACAGATTATTTCATTTTAAAAACGTTTTTATGTTACATGTGATGTCATAAAACCTAATTCAGATGCATTGACCAAAAAAGTCTTATCAGACTTCACTGTGGTGGGATTTTTGATGGAACTAGTTTGAGGAAACCAGGGACATAACTATTTGAACATCTGTTTTACTAAAGAGTTTGATATGTTTTTCTAATTGAACTGAATCATTTATCTGCCTCCTTACTTAGGCAGACTGTGGCCAAACTACACCCTGTGAAAAACATCCTCTATACTAATTGTTGTGTTCAAGGATGTATTTTAAATTTCTAGGGGAGGAAAGAGGGGAACGGAGAGAATTACCCAAGTATGCTTTCATTTCCGTTCAACATTTCTGGTTTTATAGGAGCCGTAGGGTTACGGGGACCAAGCACGTGGGGAGAGGGAATATGCAACACTATAAAAGTAGAATAACAGACAACAGGACAACGGTGGAAGAGATTCTAAAACACCATTTTTTCTCTCACTAACAAAAAGCAAACATCCTCCAAAAAAGGAGAAAATTAAACCCAGAACATACAGACCCTATTCTGAACAATGCCCCCATTTCACAGTTTCCCACCCCATCCTAAAAAATGTTAATAACATATATGTTTTTTAACTGAACAGAATTAAGGTTCTGTAATAAATGCATTTCCATCCCTAGCAAAGCTCAAAAAAAAAAATGCTAATGCACAATATAAAAGGTTTCTTTTGAAATTAAACAAGCATAAATTAGGTCACAACATTCATACCCTCATAAAGCCACATATGAGTATATTCCTCATGATTGCACTTGATATTTTTCAAATAGCATTTTCACATAAACTCAATTTCCAGTGTATATATTTCAGGATAGCCTATTCACAGGAAGATTTTATACGAGAGTTGCAGTCAAGAAAGCAAAGAAATAAAAGCACACAAAACTAGAAAAGGGCAGGGGACTCTGAGGTCTCCCAGTTCCCAATTCACTGCTATTCTCACTACCAGCCATCACCTCTCACCAGCTTCTCTCCTGGACAGTCTTCCCCACAAATCTTAGCACTCGACTTCTACCACACCGACTAACAGCTGACACAGAAAGGAGGGTGACATCACTTAGCAGGCTCATGAAATCACCCATATTCACACCAGATAATGTCCGATTCCTGCATTGCAGGGTTGACGTAGAAATTAATCTACGATAGTAACAAACCTAAATTCAACATACCACTTATTGTAACTACTGAAAGAATCAGCATGTCAGGGGAAAGCCTGGTCTTTCTCCAAGTAAATACTTAGAAGAGTAATCTCCACAGGGGGTGCCCAGAGCCAGTAACAAGACACTTGGCAAGAGGAGATTTTTGAATGATAATACTATATTTTTTACCTTAAAAGGAAAGAAAGAAAGAAAAGGGCAGGGAAGAGGAAGAGAGAGAAGGGGAGGAGGAAAAGAAAAGAAAAGGAAGAAAAGAAAAGAAAAGAAAAGAAAAGAAAAGAAAAGAAAAGAAAAGAAAAGAAAAGAAAAGAAAAGAAAAGAAAAGAAAAGGTTACTAACAATCAATGATGGTGGTACATTTCCATTCATTTCTAAATAAATTGACATATACTAAACACATACATATTTCTGAGTAAGTGTGCATGACCCCACTCTATATACAAAATAAATCAGCATTTTTTTTAAAGGCAGAGGAAAACATAATTTGAAGTTTTTGAAAATGTGGTTTTCTGGGGGTGGGGGAGGGTGACTGATCCACTAGGGACACCAAAGAACTTTCTGGAGAGATGGAAATGTTCTATATATTGATAATGTGTGTGTAGGTTTCCCAAAACAGCACAGCTAAATTTCATGTATTTCAATGCAAAAAAAAATTTACTTTAAAAAGAAAGCATAAAAAATAATGATAATCAAGGGAGTGAGTAGAGATACAGATAATTAAGAATGGCAGAAAATTGTTAACCATTGAAGCTGGATAATTGGTACAAGGAGGCTCCTTATATAATTCTACTTGCTTTGTATATATTTACATTGTCTGTAACAAAAAGTAAAATAATAAAGATTGAAAAGTACATCTTTGAAGATTCTTATCAAATTAATATTCCTAACTCAGCTTTGAGGTCTGTGGCTTTTGTCAAGGAGTGTGGCAACAGACCTCCAAAGCACTTATCATCATTGGAATAAGGAATAGGGCTTGCAAGAAATGTCTTTCAAAGCTAGACCAAAGAAAGAATCATATGCAAAATTGCAAAGCAAATATATTAATCTTTAAACTCCCCTGAGTCGCTGGGTCTATGGCACAAAAAAAAAGTTCTTAAATTCAAGTAAAAAATTCAAATGCAAATAACATCTTATCAAATTTCACTACAAAGAAATACCTGTGCCCAGTTAATATAGTACACTATAAGTGATCAAAAATCAAATAACCTTAAAGAATTTACCTTAACTTCATTTTTACTGTAACTTCATTTCTCCAATGTTGCCAAAGTAAAATTTTCTTTTGTTAACCTCCTTCAAAAAATCCCCAATATATTAACCCCAAAGGAGGAGATTTTAAAATCTTCTACTCAAGTGGATTTTAACAATTCTTAAGGTATCAGGCTTTTAAGTTTCCCGAGCTTCCTACCTAAAAGCTTTTATCTGTTTTATATAGTTAGCCTCAGCGTAAGATTTCATTTGAAAAAAAGATTCTGCCAAAAAAAAATTTTTGAAAACCACTTTTCTAGCAAAGAGGGTTAGAGTGTTAATATATATATATATATATATATATTTGATTTGTCAAACTGTAAATAATATTCAATGCCACCACCTAAAAATGCATTTTTTTAAAAATCAACGGTCTCACCTTTTCCCATCTGCTCCAAGAGGATTTGTCCAGTTTGGTTTAATTCATCCAGTCTGAGGCTTCTTTCTTTCTGTTCTTTTTCTATTCCCTGGAAATAAAATCCCAGTATAAAAATCTGCAAACTTTCTTCTCAATGTAATGCTGATATTATTTTGAGTTTTAATGTTTAATGTCCCTCCCACATCGTCTTTATATGTTACAAAATTTACTCAAGACAATACTGCAATAGAAAACTATGCAATTCCAGGCAACTCTCCAGAACACCACAGATGATTAAATTTTAACAGGTAAATTCAAAGAAACAATATAAAACTTTGGTTTCTTTAATAAGGAAAAAATTATACACCATAATTATGAGTTCCTTCAAAGAGGAAATAAAGCAAACTAGTGTTTTAGATCCAGGGTATCTATCAATACACATACATAGCCTCCGTATATGCCACACCATAAAAACAACTGGTTGAGTCAAATGGGCTGAATGTGCTATGACAGAGATCACTGAATAAAAATTAACAAGAAAAGAGAAATAGTTCAAGTCTCAGTATATTTTGTTGGTGTTAAGTCTAGAGTCTACTGTAAACTTCAGTCACAAGAATAATTCATATGAAACTTTTAAATAATGACAATAAGCTTTAAGACTCAAACTAAAGCATTTTTTTCCTCACACATGAGAAGTAGCTCTTCATTTTAATATTTGTTTCTATGGTTTGATATTTTCAATGTTTCTATATCTCAGGGACATGTGAAAACAAACTCTTTCCAGAACTCCTAAGAAAGGGCAGAGTAAAATCACTGAAACACACACACGTATCTGCAACTTTTCCCACTCTTCAATCCACAATTGATAATTATCTATTAATTAACTACTCAAATAGTGTGCATAATAGCACTAGCAAAACTTCTAGGCAACCCATATTACTGCAACCAGACATCCCAGAGAAGAACACCACTTCTAAAGTCTGTACATTAGACTAAGCAAAACCACCATTTTTATAGCCAAAGATCAAGAAATAACCAAACTGTCTAAGAAACACCATTTATTTCTGTTAAACTAATTACCAATGCAAAAAGTCACCATCAAAGTGAAGAAAACGTGTTACCTGCTTTACACAAAATGATTTTTTCCTACTTTTTATGGTGATGGTAGCTTGGATTAGAAATTCTCCATGCAGATAGTACACCAGTTGGAACAAGGTTTTATTTTACTAACACAAAATTAAGCTCATCTTTCCCCCATTTTCAAGAAAAATTAGAGATTAAAGCAACTTAAATTTTCTCCATTTTACATTTTTTTCCAACCCTTTGGCATCTACTACTACTGATCTAAAACAACAAAATAAATGAACTTATAAATATTAGAGGAAAAATATAGAAACTGTCAGGCATGTCTTACATAAGCATACACTATTGTTATTTTTATCCTCCCAAATATTATAGTAACCATTTCTGGAAGTAAATTGTTCCTAGATGGTAGGGTGGGATTTAACTTATCAATAGTTTGTGGGACTTGTTCCATAAAGATCACATTCACTTCCAAATTCCCTGCCACCTTAATGCCGTTGAGAATGGGATTGTTAAATGATCATTAATATCATCTATGGGTCTTTCACAACTGGAAGAAGCTTACGAAATGATGGCACCCAGCCCTCGTTTCTTGCTATCCCAACTCCCTGTGCTAAAGGGCTCGGATAATAGTGCTCTGACGTTAACAACCTTCCACATTCCCTTTGCCCACCGTCAACATTCCCTCCTTCCATAAGCCAAGAACTTTACCAAGTGCTGAAAACACAGGGTTCAATGGAAAAAATGTCCTCACCTCCTAAGCACCTGCCGTAGGCATATCAACAAATAATAACATCAATGTGATAAGGGCTTTCACAGAGGGTATGGTGAAAGCAATATGGAAGCCAAGATGAATCACATACGTCTTCCCAATGAGGCTAAGGGAGGCTTACTGGATAGAAGGCATTTCAGCACATAGCACAAAGCCTTAATAAAGAGCCATTCTGGAAAACAGCACATGGTGAAGGCAGAGGAATGAGAAAAGAGTAGGAGTCAGGAGGCCTGGAGGTCAGCTGGGTGACCAAGAGGTAAGAAGGCCTTGCTTAGAGGAAGGGAAGCATGTCATCTGGAAGGTCCTTGTATGCTGGGCCACTATGGCCTTTATATTTTATCCCCATGACAATGGGAAGCCATTCAATTAATTGCAAGCCCTGCGCTGGAGCTGCATGACCAGATGTATATTTTAGAATGATCATTGGTCACAGAAGACAAGGGCTATGAGAATTTTAGAAAGGAAGGGTAAACGGTGGAAAATGCTGCAAAGAAAACAGTTCCGATGAGAAGAGAAATCCATCCTTTGGATTAACAAACCAACAGTCAATGGTCACTTCTAAAGAGCAGTTACAATGGAATAATAAGGCAGAAATCAGTCTCAACTTCTCATTCCAACATTCGAAGTCGGCCAAGGTCTCACCCCAAATCACCTCCCCAACCTGAACTCTCTACTCCTTTTACACACACACCTGACAGAAAACACAACTACGTATTGCTCCAGAGATCACAATACACTCACCCCCTCCATGCCTCTGTTCTGGGGCACCCCTGCGTGGTGTGCCCTCCCACCCAGGTGTCATCACCCTCTTTCAGTTTCAGCTCAGTGTCCCCTCGCCCATGGACTTCGCCAGGGCATAGAGATGACTGCAGGCCTGGCCTCTCGATTTCCATGGTACCCACCACTTTCTCACTTACATCAGCAAAACTTACACACATCCTCGTTTTTAAACATTCTCCACACTCTTTACAGACGAACTCCACTGCTGATGTAGACGGCAATACAGACTTGCTCTAGATGCCCAAATAGTTCATGCGAGGATGTACAGAGACTTAACAAACACCAAGGATATAAATCACTACAACCTCCTGTGACAACACTCAGGAATACACAGATGGGTACCAAGTAGCCAAGCGAAGCTCCCACACATCTCAGGCATATTTATTTTTAAAAACTGCATTTCCTCTCTTAAGAGACTGTGTTGAAAAAATGCTGAGATTTGAAATAAAGTAGTCTCCCCTTGCCCTCGGGAGGTATTGTTCCAAGACGCCTAATGGACGCCTAAAATCACGGATAGTACCAAACTCCATATATGATGTTTCCTATACATACATACCTAACATAAAATTTAATTCATAAATTAGGCACAGTAAAGGATTAACAATAACAAATGATAAAATAGAACAACTATAGTAATATACTGTAATAAGAGTTATGTGAATGTGGTCTCACTATCTCTCAAAATATCTTATTGTACTATACTAACCTTTTTACTTAAAGGAAGCACCTGATAGCTTCTCTCTGGCATATGCGAATTGCCAGCTTCACTAGTCTTATACTGGGGGCCATCACTAAGTAAAATAAGGGTTACTTGAACACAAGCCCTGCGATATCTGGACACTACATCTGATAACCAAGACAGCTACTAAGTGACTAACGGGGGGGGTGGCCTGTGCAACGTGGAGACACATGATTCATGCCCCAGGCAGGACAGAGCAGAACAGCACGAGATTTCATCATGCTCCTCAAAATGGCACATAATTTAACACTTATGAATTGTTTATTTCTGGAATTTTCCATTTAATATTTTTGGACCGGGGTTGATCATTGGTACCTGCAAATAGGGGAGGACCACTGTAGTTTGCTGTGTTCAGAAAGCAAAACATCTGCGTACATAGTCATCAACTGCTAGGGACCAGATTAAAATCTAATCGAGCTAAAAACAGAAATAGCTCTGTCACCATAGGAAGTGTTCCTTCCTACACATCTCAATGGTTAAGGAAGGAAGGGACAAACATTCTTCCTTCACACAGGGATCTGCTACCAGACAGCCTGAATCAATTCAAAATTTACTACGATGTTCTAAAAGCTACATTATGGCAACATTTATTTTACATGAAGCTTTTCTATCCTATCACATCTTTATGCCAACAGCAAATCTATCCTGATAAAATAATTTATTCACTAGTATGCTTTTGTTTTATGTTTTACCTTCAACTTCCTTCTCATTTCTGAAGTCTCTTGCATCTTCTTGTATTCTTTTATTTCTGTGGCCTGAATGGCAGTCTTTGATTTCAAAATCCAGTCCAACAGCTCTGCGCTTACTGCATCAAACCTGATTTAAGATCAGATGTTACCATTTGTAATTCATTTTGTTTCATTGTTTCATTTGGCTCAAGAAAGGGAGCAACCAAAACACCCATCAGGAGTGTCAAAAAACAAAACAACAAAAGGCAATCCGGAAATACAAAAACTACACAAAATATGATCAGACATTTATAATTAAAAGTATGAAAAGCGGAGTACTATTATAATGTTAATAAAGAAAATAATTTAACATTTTTTCAAACTTTATAAGAATTCACTTGTATTTTTATAAACTCTTATAGATTATGAAAAACACATTTGGTTAGACAATCACAGAAAAGAACGAGTATGGACATTCCTAAAACTGATGCCTTCTCTAATTCAACATGTTTTTGAGTAGAGCCCCACTATATGCCAGGCTCTGGTGTGGGCTCTTGACATGAAAGCAATTCAGATACACTGCCAGCCCTCAGGGAGCTTCCGGTCTAGCAAGGGCGATGGGAAGTCATGGGGAATCACAATAAAAATTCACTAGGTGCTAATTCCAGGAATTCTCAGGACGGCCTCTAATCCAATCAGGGAGGGATGGCTTCTTGGAGTAAAACAGCAGCATTATACCCAGGAGTTTTCCCAGAAAAGAGAGTACAAAGAAAGGAAGGCCCACACTCATACACTACAAGTATGAACAGTTAGGTCCGGCTAGAATAGTGAGTGCTAGGCAGGGAGGGACCGCTGGGAATGCGGCAGACAGCCACACTCACCGGTACTGGAAGGCCGGGCAGGATGGATGAAGGAGCTTGGGCTTAGCCAAAGGGCAACTGAGAGCCAGTGAAGGGTTTATTTTATAGTATAGGGCTGATAGGATTATATTTATCCATTAGTGTTCACTAAGAAGAATGCAGAGAGGCAAGACCAGAGAAAAGGCTGAGGTAGTAACGGGAGCCAGAACTAAAACAGTGACCGTGGGAAAGAAGAGGAGTGTACAGACTTGAGAGGCATTGAGAAAATCGGTCAAAACCACCATGACAAGGAACAAGAAGAGAAATGTTCCGATTGCTGGCCATATTCTATCAGCGTTTTATGTGAATTCTTAACTCAAGGCGTCCTCACAACAACCGTACGAAGTCTATACTCCTAGTATCCCTTTCAATGATAAAGGAAATGAGCTCAGGGAGGTGTTAAAGAACTGACAAAGGTAATAAATGGTAGAGCTGGGATTCAAACCGAGGCAGTCCGTCCTCTTAACCAGCACTCTACCCACTGGGCTTCTCAAAACAACTTCTGGATATTTTAAGGTAAGCACAGGTTGTCGGTTGTCGTTGCTGATTCTTTTGGGAAACGTAGCTTAAAGTGTTCTAACGAACTATGAATACAGAGGGTGCCAAAAAAAAATGTATACACATTTTAAGAAAGGAAACAACTATTAAAATTGCAATACAATGAACAGCGCTAGCATTTATTTGATTAACGCCATCTTTTGAGCAAACGTCATACTACACATTGCTACCGTTATTCAATTCAACTTCAAAAAGTAATACATAGATAACATCTCTTAAAATGTGTACATTTGTTTGGCAACCCTGGTATTTGTTTTTTCACCAAGGTAAATGTTCCTTGTAACTTGAGGGATTTTGTGACACTCTAGGTAAATAACCAGGGGTCAAGATGTCATTTAAATCGTGGTTCACTGCCTCTGCATCATAACAGCAGATTCTACTTAATCTTTCAAAGAAGAGGCGCACCATCCACAGATCACACGTTTAAAATGACCTTAGAGATTTAGTCTATTCCTGCCCTCAATACAAGCAGAGTGATGCTAAAGCTACATCCAGAGCATGAATGATCTAGGGTCACAATAACACAATATCCAGATGACAGGAGATGGCCGTCCCCACTGGTCAAAACAGCCACGTGCAGCATCAAGAGAAGAGAAGCGGAAGTAAACCACCATTTCTGAAGCACGTATCATAAACTGTGCTCTGCAGTTACTTAAGGCTCACAGCTGCTTGGGCAGCTCCTTTGAAGACTCATTAGTAGTGGTTTCTAAGGGTCTGGAAACCATTTCACACTAGGAATGGTTGCGGATACTCTGGACTCTAGGACAATGAATAGATATTGTAATAGGAAACCTCTCCTCAAATACCGACGAGGTACATTTTGAAAAGGGGTGGTGTGGCTCCATCTTGCCCCAGAAAGCAGAACCAGCACACGTGGGTAGACTGAGAAAGGGCCAACTTTGTCTGGGCATACTTGCTAATGAGATTTCACTGCCTTGTAGCATAAGGAACTGGATGGACATACTCAAGCCTCTGTTTGTCCAGGAATTAACTAAAGGAATTTCTGCGTCAATCACCTTGTACAAAAGAAGACCGTGGTCCTCACAGCTGGTGGCCCACCCAGCACATACCTCCCTCCCCACATTTCTAGCTTGCTGTCCCAGTTCCCCAAAACACAACTCCAGAGACTAAAAGGCAGGACAGCTTCAACCTCCCATGCACCCAGGGCATGGGCAAGTGACTGAGATCCGGCCAGTGAGACCTGGGGGGACGTCAGCAGCCATCTTCCAGGAAAGAACTGTGTCCCTGATCAAGAAAACTAACAAAGAACAAATAAGGGAAAACTGCCCTTCCTGCCCATAAAGCAGGGTATGCAGTCATGGTAGGCCCAGTACTGCTGCAGCATCTTGAGACCGTGAGAAGACAAGCCTGCCAGTGAAAGCCACCATGCTGAGCAAAGGCAGACACAGGACACAGGTGGCAGGGTGGTGAGCCACACCCTCCCATTAAAGACGCTCTACCTCCAGACTTCTTATAAAGGGAGATAAGACTCATTGAGTCACTTTGGGTTCAGTATTCTGTTTCTTGCAGTAGAATGCACCTTCTACAACACTGTCATTTTAGAGTTATGCCCTGGGATATTGTGATTTATAATAAGAAGTACATATTTGGTCTTAGTCCCCATCTCTGGCCCAGAGCTCCTAAAACTCTTGGAATGTCCTAAGTGATGACAGCTATGGAGGAGTCTTTGGTTATGTTAATAAGGTGGGGTGTTTGGACCCCCACATAAGGATGGGAGTTGGTTGTTAGAAGAGCCAACCACAGAGATCAGAGGGTTGGAACTTCCGGTCCTTCAGGGAGAGGAGAAGGGCTGGAAGCTGAATCAATTGCCCATGGTCAATGACTTAGTCAGTCGTGCCTAGGTGATGAGCCTCCATAAAAACCCAAAAGGATAGGGTTCAGTGAACAGAACTCCATTTAGTGAACAGAACTCCAGGTTAGAGGCTCTGGGAGAGTGGCCTGTTCTGAGAGGCCACGGAAGCTGTGTGTGCATCTCTTCCATCTCGCTGTTCCTGGGTTATACATCCTTTCATAATAAACCAATGAATCTAGTAAGTAAATGTTTCTCTGAGTTCAGTGAGCCACTCTAGCAAATTAATCGAACCTCATGAGGAGGTTGTGGGCACCTCCAACCTACAGCCAGTCGGTCAGCACCACAGGTTACACCTAGGGTGGAGACTGTCATCTGCAGGGTGGGGGACTGAACACTTACCCTGTGGGACCTGATACTGTCATCCAATAGGGAAGTGTCAGAAATGAACTGAATTCCAGGACACCCAGGTGGTGTCCCACAAATTGCTTGTTGGTGCAGAGAACCCTACACACACACACACACACACACACACACACACATTAGAATTGTACCAGAACCTATACATATACCCTAGTCTTTTACAACCTTCCCTGCTTCCAAATGCACATAGCGAGCACTGCAAAGACACACTGCCAGATACAGCTGGCAGACTATAAACACTCGCGAAACAAAAGGCCCGTGGCACTAGGAACATCAGAAGTCTCTTCCTCATCTGCTGCCTTGGCTCTAAAAGTGAAAGTTCCACAGCAGAGGCCTGCCAGTTAGAGGTACACTGGTCCTGCAAGGAGAGAATCGGGAGGCAGAAATACAGCCCTATTATCGAAATTAAAATCATCTGGTCAAACTGAACTCCTGCTTTGTCTAACAAAAGCAAAATTGGGGAAATCACATCATTTTGATTCAGGCAAAGCTAACTGCCCATTTGCCCAAGCGCCGGGATTCTGCTGTGAAAGAGAAAGAATGATAGTACTACTCGAGGACTGTTTTGAGGGTTAACTGCTATAACACATGTGAGGTACAGTACCCAGGGCACAGCATAGCCTAATGGAGTAGCTGACATTGGTAAAAGCTCAATCAGTATATACCAGGAGTGATTATTCCTCTTCTAAAGATCTCAAGTTTACATTGAATCAATGAGGAAAAGATATTTTATGCCAAACATGGACTTTAAGCCAAACATGAAGAATCTGTTAATGAATCTTTCAAAGAGTTAACAAAAGGGGAAAGAAAACATGAAAAAAAGAATGGGGAAGGGAAGAGGGAAAAATGGAGACTTCAAAAGGAATTACTTCCCTGAATTATTTTTTGATTGCAAAAAAGAGGAAGGAGATTCTCAAACAATAAATAAGGAGATCTATCTAAAGCAACATTGTCAGAATTGTGATAATGAAATAAAGAATAAATGAGGAATCATGGACAATCATATCCTTCCAAGGTAAATGATAGGAAAGGAAGAAAAAAGGGCTTGGACACAAAGTTCAAGTTGAACACAGGATAAATACAACCTTCTGAGACAACAGAGATGCTGAGACATGCAGATGTGTGAAGCAGAATATTCAAAAGACTCAGGGTTAGTGAGTGGTTCAGTAGTTGAATTTCCATAACAATAATAATGCCTATATTTGCATACGGTTAGTGATTAGTAGGAAGTAAGTACTGAGCACAGAATACACTGTGTGCGGTATTGGGTTTGGAAAATTTCTTTGTCTGCTCTCACTTTTTCTTAGCTTCCAAGTCCACAGGGATCTGTCTCTTCTTTGGCGGAGGAGGAGGAGGCAGTTCTTGCTTAGACCTTTTTGTAGTAACTTGTTCTCTGATGCGAACCGTCTCCAAAAGATCCTTCTGAGGAATTTGGGACATCCCCAGCTTTGCTACAGCCTGAGTCACCTAAAATAAAATCAGCCAAAGTTTTCATGTTTCATTACAGCTTTACTGACATATAATTCACATGCCAGAAAATTCTCCCTTTGAAAATGGACAGTTCAATGGTTATTAGTATATCCACACAATTGTGCAACCCTGCCTACTTTCTAATGTCAGAATAGCTTTATCAACCCAAAAAGAAACCCCGTACCCTTAAACAGTCACTTCTCATCTCCCTCTCCCCCTTGGCTCCTGGCAACCACTAATCTACTTTCTGTCTCTATGAATTTGCCTATTCTGCATAGTTCGTACAGATAGAATCAGTGCACATACTCTTGTCACCGGCTCTTTTTACTTAGCATAATGTTGTCAAGGGTCATCCATGTTACAGCATGTATCAGTACTTCATTTCATTGCCAAAAACATTCCATTGCATAGATATACCATATTTTGTTTATCCATCCATCTATTATCGGCCATTTGAGTTGTTTCACTTTTTGTCTATTATGAATAATGCTCATCCATGTACAAACCAAAGTTTTATTTTTGATCAATTCACTAAAATGCTTTTAAATTAATAAGATTACTTAAGATTTAAAGATCTCTAATGGATTCATGTCTAACTGTTATCAGTTACTAAGGGTTAAATTACTGGACATGAATCAGTTTTCTGAAGATCTATTAGAATTTACTTTAGAAAACTAAAGATTTTCACATGTCAATTTTTCAATTTCATAGTAAACCGGGTATAAGGAACCACCTTTTTAGTTTAGTTACTACTCTTTTGTTTCATAAAAACTAAAACTAACCCGAATACTAATTTCTACCTAGTAGCACCACATACTGTCCAAAGCAAAAGGTACCTGGTTGGAGGAATCTTCTAGCCTCTGGACCAAAGAATCCCACCTCTGCGTCAGTTCCTCGGAGTCACTGTTGATCTTCCTCGACGCCTTAGGATTATCAAGCAACTGACCCACATCCTGGCCAATCTCACTCAGCTGATCCAATGCTTGACGTTTCATTTCCATGTCTTCCTTCAAAATCTAGTATTTCAGATATTTATTAGATAACTCCCTTTTATAGTAATTTATCTTCGTGTTCCCCAGTCAGGAAATGTAAATATGTGTATTTTATGGGAAAATGTACCTGCTTTGAAATTCACTAATGCTAAAACATAAGGCTCCTGGTTCGAGATAATTACATGGTAGCACAGTCCAACGCTGGTTAATGAGTCTTAATCGGTACTTACAAAACCGTATTAACCATTGCTATAAAATGCTACAATGGTACAGGCTTACAAGACAGATGCTGACAATGACATCACTTACAGCCAGTCGCCGAACACTGACACTTAGTTCCTTCTGGTCTCTGAAGTTGCTTGTCTGGACTTTATTTAAAGCTTCTTCTTTTTCGGTTAGCCAAGCTTTCAGCAAGCACTACAAATAGTAACGAAAGTTAGAAATACATTTGGGGAATCACTGGGTAATTCAATTCAATCAAGTTCCCACATCTCTAAGTTTTATGTTCTGAGAGGCTTAATCCTTCTCTTGGGTAAGAAGAACTCCAAACACCTGAGCCTGAGGCATGAGTGTCACAGAAAAAGATTTTTTTCCAATATTATCTTTCCCAGATGTGGAACAGATCAACATGAAATGAGCCTCCTACCTGGATAACTAAACCTAACACTCAGGGAATAGGTGGATCTAAAAGGCTGAATTCAGCTATTCGAGTTTCTAAAAGAATCACACTATGTGGCTCTTTCCTTCTGGAGGCAGAAGGTAGCTCAGAGATCATCTTGTCTCAGCCCCTCATTTTAGGGAGGAAACAGAGAGAAGCCAAAGTCACCTGGCCGAGATCTCGCAGATAGTTACTAGAAGAGTCAGATCAAACACCCACACCCCAAAGCCAATGGTTTTTCCACAGCATCGTGCAGGAAAACCACACTCATGCTCCAGGTTCAAGAACATTTATGGTTAGACGAGGAAATATGAGGGTAGCATAGCCAACATAAAGATATTTCAACTTCACTGGCCAACAGTATATGCTTTTCTTTTTTATTTAGGCAGAAGATATTCAGTAATGTAGAGAGATCAACTTGAAGCAGGGGTGGGAAACAATACGGCTGCATTGGGATAATTCTTCCCAAAATGTAGTGTCTACCACAGAAACCCTTTCCTATAGAGCTGGAGGGGAAAAGAATCTTGGTTCTATGTTTGCAATGGAATCAATTCTCTTATTTTTTTTTTTATCAGTTTCTTCAACAACTATTCCCTGCCTGTATATTCCACACATCAAATGAAGAACATAAAAGACAAATATGGATCCTTCCCTCAAATGTAGTAAGATATACACAGGGATAACTACGTTATGGCACAAAACAGAAAGTGCAGAAACTACAAAGAGATCACTTCTAGTTTAGAAACGGGGAGTGGGAGGGGTTTTATAGATGATCTCATGGTCCTCGATGGCTGGGGAGACCTAAAGATGAAGAGATAAGTTTAAAGGCATTCCATGGCAGATGCCACACGTTAAACAAAAACAGGGGCTAGAAAACACATGAAAGGCATCCACTGTTTCAAAAAATGAAAACAAAAACCATGACGAATCTACAAGGTGCCATGCATTGGGACACAGCAGTGAAAAAGAACTAGCACTCATTACTCTGGTGGTGTCAGCAGTACAGGAATGGCCTACAAACTGGGAATTCAGGGTATGAGCACTGGGTACATGGAAGGACAAAGGGAAAATTAAGGCTGGAAAGGTGAGTTGGAATCCTTTATAGAATATCCTAAAAGCCACATTTAAACGTGGCCCATGCAGCAGAAGTTTGGGACTAATTCTCAGAGCCCATTTCTAGCTATCTTAAAGCCTCTGCAACTGAATACACAATAATCCTTGAAAGATTTTCTACTTCAGATACAGTTGGTCTCACTGTCTGCAACAGCAAATTGTCTCTAGATTAAGTACCCATGTTCCTTCAGTTCTACTTTTTCACAAGATTCTTCCTTCTATATCACTAGCAGAAAGCCATTCAAAGGTCAGTTTTTAACAAAACATAATTGGCCAAAATACTAGCCACTCCCTATTTTTAAATGTTTTTAACTACCAAATTAAAATTCTTTCCAATTTTTAAGTTAGTTTACTTAGTAGAAGAGTAACACAACAATTTTCTCTGGCAATCAACTGACAGTCTCCTACTGTCATTATTGAAGTAAAATTTTACCTATATCGATACGACTCATTGACCTGAATACAAGGGTCTGAGTAAATGTACATATTTGTAAAGTGAAATATAAATATTTCAGAAATCAGAATCGGGTCCATTATGTGATTCTTAGTAAGAAAATTCTGACCCATGATTGGGGGCAGAGGGTCGTGATTAACAATTTATATTGGGACAAATTTTGCAGCCTACTTTTTAAGATGTTCTCTCTGCCACCATATTTAATAAACCACAAAACATCATACGCTTGTTTTTATCCTCTAAAAAGAATAGAGTTGCTATTTGTGGATGGAAATGAAATGCATTTAAAAGAATCAAAATGGGCACAGAGATATGGGACTAGAGTATCGGCTTATTTTCTAAACCACAACTGTTTGGCATTTGGGGAGAAAAGCTTTGCTTATTTGCATTCTATTTTGATGGCCGTTTTTCTGGGCCACCACTCTGACTGAAAACTTAAGGTGGCAGCTTTGTACCAAAGGTTCGTTTGCTGTGGGAATCCTTAGTGGAAAAAATAACTATTAACTGAATGTAAATCCATGGTGTTGCTAAATAACATTTTCTACTTAATTTCAGTAGTTAGTCTGGTTAAAAATCAATAAAAATTCTTGTGATTCAAAGTTCACAATGTATTGAGGGATCTGTTTATTGATTTACTGAGCACAAACCATATATATATATGCTCGGCACTGTGTTGGTACAAGATCAAATACATTACCCATCACAAATGCAATGAAAATTATGTCAAGCAAATCCTGAAAGTGGCATATCTAAATACTAACATCCTAAATAATAAACACAGATCAAATTGGTATTACCATGGAGCCACACAATACAATCTCTTTGAATAAGCTTCATGATAAAATGGATACAAATCTAACTTTAAAAATTATAAATATTTGTAAATGTTCCATTAGAAGAAAAGCAAACAAGATTCTATTTCTAATGCCACAATTAAAGATGAGTTACTTTTCACCATCTATTTTGACCATTATGGATAACAGTTTCATACCTGCTCTTCCAATAATTCCTGCCACAATATATTGATTTCTTGTAACCTATTCCAACGTTCTTCAGTCCACCGGCACACTGCTGTCCAACGTTCACCGAGTTTCTAGGAAAGGAAGAAACCACCCTGTGTCAACAGAGCCTTAAGAGACAGTTATCAAGATCCTTGAATTCTTGATATCTGTTGTTCTCTATTACAGAGCAGCAAGTTATAAAAAATATATGTTTTTTATAAAAGTTGCTTTAAAATGATATGGACAAATCCTATAAATTTAAAGATGAGAAAAACTAATTCCCATAGAATGTAATTAATTATTTTATAGTACATAGCTAGCAAGTACTTGTGCACCAAAGTCTCAGAACTACCGTACTGGCCCACTTTAAATGATGACACAAATGATGATATAATTTCATGTGATGAAATTACATTCTAGAAGCTACTAAAAATCAAAAACCAGCAACATCATATCTGGTAATTAAAGTATTGTTCAAGTGAAATACCAATAAATCTCTTTATAAAGACTTACAAAGATACACAGTAGCCTTTGTGCAAAAAGAAGCAATTTGTTGGGGTTCTCAAAACTGTTGAAATTCACACATCGATTTACCAAAGACACAGGGATATTAAATCCCACATGGTTGAAATTCTCAAACTTCAATATGCATGTACATTTTTTTAAAGGGCAGATCCACTGGGCCCCACTCCCGGGAATTCAGGTCTGCGTGGAGCCCAGAAATCCACATTTTAACAAATCCCTCAAATGAGTCTGAACAAGAAGCCTGTGGACCACTTGTTGAGATCAGTTCCTGTGCTTCCCAAAGTGTTAGTATTACCCACAAGGACCAAGGCCCACAAGGAACCCTGCCCACTCACCCCAGGGGCTGAAGTAAAGGAATGATACCAAGGTCCTCCTGTAACCCACAGGCTGTGGAACCCCTACTGGGAAGTACAGCCTAACGTAGGTTCTTCTACTCTTCTCAATAAACAATGATATGGGACATGAAGAATCAGGGCAACACGTAACTGGGTCTAGACCACAGGTCCCTTGGGATTATCCTCCTTTTCAAGGTCCTTACCTGTAACTGATCTTCTAGAACAGCAGTAGCACTCTCACCACTGTTTTCATCAACAATTACCACCATGTGAGTTAATGAATTTACCTTCACCTGTTCAGCCTCAAGATCATTTTGCAAACTCTAGGGGGAAAAAAAAATTTAGGATCTACCATTATTTCCACTCTTTCACATGTGCCTATTTAAAATCCACTCACTTGTCAATTGTAATTAAGGACATTTAATGAAGCATCATGTTTAAATTTCCAATCATTACCCTAAGTGTTCCACTAATGAAATAAGCCTGTTATACATATTTACATTTCATTATGAACTATAGCAGTTTGAAAATGCAATGTCAGAATGATTGCAAATGGGATGTCATTACTTTTATTCCAAGTTCTGGCAACAACAACCAAAAAATGCAGCATAAACAAGTGGAGGGCCTAAAGTAGGAATTAAGAATGTAGAATTTAAGTCAAAAAAGTCCCAAATTTAACTATACAGAATCAGAGGTCATTTTCTCTAGGGAAGCATGGTATAAAGTAAGAGATAAGTAGATGCTATTTGATAGTCAGAAGCTATTCTGATTAGCTGCCCAGGAAAGCAATTAAGGATACACAGGTACCTTCCATTCTCACCTCTTTTGTGGGAAGAGCATGGCAGGTCCTAAGATGTATGTATATAGGTAATTTATTTAAACACTACCAATAGTGTTGTCAAATGCCTCTTGGGTAATGTTTAAATATCCCTACCATTTTATTCATGAGTTATCTAGGTATTTCATTGAAAAGTCAAATTCTTCAAACAACTTGCAGAGAAGCTATTTACTCCACCTTT
Organism: Rhinolophus sinicus; assembly: GCF_036562045.2. Taxonomy (NCBI): domain Eukaryota; kingdom Metazoa; phylum Chordata; class Mammalia; order Chiroptera; family Rhinolophidae; genus Rhinolophus; species Rhinolophus sinicus. The sequence goes on along the minus strand of NC_133755.1, from coordinate 165,558,507 downwards.
CTTTGACTATGAAAAGTTATCTCCTAAATTTGTCACCAAATTAAATTGTCTGCCACATTTTGCTTCTTCACCTAGTGCCCGCTACTTTCCCGCTTACTCAGAGAAGAAGCAGTAGCTTTCCTTCAAGGATTAGGTACAGACAAATCCAGGGTTCTGCTACTTTACCCACACACATTAATGCTAACACACCAGGCTTCTTAGCCACTCACAGGTCTGAAACAACCCATGAGAATCTTATAAAAGCGATGTACATTCCTAAGAAAAGTATCCATAGCCATATAATATTTTACCTGTGCTTCCATCCCAGAGAAGTCACACCCCCATGGACTCCACCCTCTAAGTCGCTGAGTAAAAGCCAACACTGAGAGGTGGCCCACCTCTGTGCTAATGATAGAAGCCATCAGCCCCTGAGAATGCTAAGAGCTCCCTTTTCATATTTGATTAAAATAGGTATAAAAGAAATATGAGCCGGATTTACTTTATGATCTTCTAGCAGCTTTTGTAGAGATTTTAAATCGTCATCCAGGGGACAAGTTTCCATCTTTTGAATGCGTTCTTCGGTGAGTGTTAACCAGGCAGAGAGCTGTTGTAGCTGCTTCTTCTGCAGTTCCATCAGCACATCATGCAGCCTGTCCGTGGAGGAACATGGCATTATTCCCACTTGCTTTTTCCCTTTGCAAAGGCAAATACACATTCCAGGCAGCAAAGAAATGAGCAATGAAATGCATTCCTCTCTAACCATTCAAAGTAGCATTTAGTCTTTAAATACAGAAACAAGCAAAAAACTTTTATTTTTCCTCCTAAGTGGAGTCAATTGAATGCATTCAAAGGATGCAAATAACAGCACCCTGTATTCATATCAGAATCATTGTTTCTTCAGTCAGGAATTCCTGCTTATTAAATAGGTGGAAATTGCAATGGAATGCATTTTGCTCCTTAATACACACTGCAAGAAAGAAAATGAAACATGGAGGGACAAACGCTTTAAAAAATGTTACAGAATGGAACTGTAGATAAATAGTACATAGTCCTGTCTTCATATTGAGTTAATGGAAGCCAATTTTAATGCTGCAAATCGATAACCATCCATCTGAAATGCCTTTTCCCTTTTTGCTAATGTCTGTACTCTCAGCTTTTACCTTTTAATTTGGTAAACACATCAAAGGAGAAACAAAGATCATATAAAATTCCAGCAACATTACGGAAAGAGCCAAGTTTTTACAAGACAAGTTCTGTAATTATCTCACTTTCACCAGCATGCAAACCTTTATTTGAGCTAAACTGGACAACGCAGTCTAAGGAATCCCATGTCACTTTCTTTGCTTCCACTCACCGGGACTGTCTGTCCATGCTCTCCACCCGCAGTGCCTCCCATCTAGCATTCAGCAGGGTCATTTGTTCCTGAATCTCAAACTCCTCCTCATCTGACAGAGTGCCCTGTGTTATCAGCTGGTTTCCTGCCTGCAGGACACTCCCCACACTACTCTGGTGTGCAGTCAGCTCCATCATAAAAGCCTGGAAAGAGACATCATAGTAATTTGTGAGTTGATCATGGCAAAAAAAAAATTAATAAATTGTTAATGCCTACATAGCAAAGCTACAGAAAAAGGTAGCTACGTAGAGTGCAAGTAAAATGGACTTTGATCCAACTTTTTACGCTCTGACTATCGGAAATAAGCAGCTGGCCTAAGTAAAAAGGGGAACAAATCAAAGAGGGCAATAGTGCATCTGATAATACCAGTTATTTTCAAGTAAATGCTGATTATACTACTGAGAGATTGTAAACATGAAATTATGAGAAAATATAATAAATAAATACACCATGTGCACCCAAGAGGAACTGCTTAAAGAAGATGATTTCTATTATTTTCAAACCAGAACAGCAAAGAAAGCCTATCAATTAACCAAAAAAGTACTTAATCAACAAAGTAAATAAATCTCCATCTAATCAAGTCACTGCACAGTAATATAATACATCCTTGAAATATTAGAAAATTTTCACTGTATAAAATTATACACGAACACTGAATATAACATTGGCTTAATCATACAATAAATAAAAATAATCATGTCCTGGGGAATATTGAAAATATAAAGATTTGGTGTATTCATTAGTCATTTTGTGTTTTACCTATAACAATACACTTCAGAACAAGCAGTGCTGTGCACTGATTTTTGTCAGTGGCTCCACAGATTATACAAGTTACGATGATAAGATTAAAATCTGAAATCTAATTCCAATGCAGTTAACCATCCACGCCAACTTTATAACAAAACCCTAGTTCAATGTCACAAGTCCTAAAATATGCCACGACCTTTCTGTGGAGCAGAATTCCGTCAACAGTAACTGCCAGGAGAGAGGCCCCGGTCACAGCACAGCTGCCACCACTGACAGGTTTGCTCATCGGCTACAGACGACTTACTTCATGGGTGGCGAACTGATCTTTGACTTCTTCAACATCATCAGAAATGTCATCCTGCTCCTGGAAAGTGTCCTCCGCAGAAAGCAACCAGGTCAGCACTTCCTCGAGGGCGATCTGATAGCTGTCCAGATCCATGTCCACCTCTGTGACAGTGCTGGGGGTTTCGGCCCGGGGACTGTCATGCTCGTCCTCTGGCACTGAGCTCTATCAAAACAAAGCCAAGAAAACACCCTCAAGCGTCGTGAGGACGAGAAGGTGGTCGACAAAGACACGCTGTATGGAGAAGCCTCAGGTAGGCAGCCCTGGGTCTCAGGCCCTCAGCAAGGTGAGCAGGGCCGTGAACTGGTCAGAACGCATTTATTCAATGTGCTGGGATGGCAGAGGGCAAAAGCGGCAGGCACTCCTGGATTCTGTGCTCATGGGGATTCTAACATCGTTAGGAAGAGTAAGATAACCCACATGAATCATTTCTGAACAAAAATAAAATGGCTATTAGCAAAGTTAAAAATGCCATGGTTCCAGGAAGAGATGCTACATGAGCTCAGCAAGGGCTAAAACAGGAAATGTTTCATTGAGCATCACCTTGGGCCTTGAAAGATAAATATAATTTAAAGAAAAAGAGATAAAAATCAGAACTCTGCTTTAACCCTAGTTCAACTGCTTTTGCTGAAATTCAATTTTTAGCATTTTATTTTAGACACGGAAAGGCTGCCACACATACAGGCTGTTGCACAGATAGTATTTTTTTTTGGAGGTAGTTACCCTCGAGTTTACTTATTGGTCTTTTTTGTTTTTTGAAAAGCCCATGGAAATAAATTTTCTCAAGCTCTTTCTAAGCAATATTTTCTTACATACTTCAGAATCTTACAATCAAATGAACTATCCCATTCATTTGTTCCCTTTCAGAGCAAAACTACTTTAAAAATTTGCCTACAGCCCATATATGACAAGCCCTCTGCTAATCTCATAATTGTGAAAAACTGAAGCCCTTTGCTCTACGTTCAGGAACACGACAGGGCTGTATACTATCACCTCTGCTTTTCAACATAGTGTTGGAAGTCCTTGCCAGAGCAATCAGACAAGAGAAAGAAATAAAAGGCTTCCAAATTGGGAATGAAGAAGTTAAATTATCACTCTTTGCAGATGACATGATGCTATATATAGAAAACCCTAAAGACTCCACCAAAAACCTATTAGAAACAATAAACAAATACAGTAAAGTTGCTGGCTACAAAATCAACATATAAAAGTCCATTGCTTTCCTATATACTAACAATGAAATCTCAGAAAAAGAAATACAAAAAACAATTCCTTTTGCAATTACAGCAAAAAGAATAAAATACCTAGGAATAAACTTAACCAAGGATGTGAAAGACCTATATGCTGAAAACTATAAGACATTTTTGAAAGAAATTGAAGAAGACACAAAGAAATGGAATTGGAAGAATCAACATAGTTAAAATGGCCATATTACCCAAAGCAATATACAGATTCAATGCAATCCTCATCAAAATCCCAATGGCATATTTTAAAGAAATAGAACAAAAAATCATCAGATTTGTTTGGAACCACAAAAGACCCCGAATAGCCAAAGCAATCTTAAGAAAAAAGAACAATAATGGAGGTATCACACTTCCTGACTTTGGCTTGTACTACAGGGCTACAATAATCAAAACAGCATGGTATTGGCAGGAAAACAGACACATAGACCAATGGAATAGAATTGAGAACCCAGAAATAAAACCACATAAATATGGACAGATAATTTTTGACAAAGAAGCTAAAAATATACAATGGAGGAAAGACAGTCTCTTCAATAAATGGTGCTGGGAGAATTGGATAGCCACGTGCAAAAGAATGAAACTGGACTGCTATTTGTCACCATGTACCAAAGTTAATTCAAAATGGATCAAAGACTTAAGCATAAGACCTGACACAATAAACTGCATAGAAGAAAACATAGGTACTAAACTTATGGACCTTGGATTCAAAGAGCATTTTATGAATTTGACTCCAAAGGCAATGGAAGTAAAAGCTAAAATAAACGAATGGGACTATATGCAACTTAAAAGCTTCTGCACAGCAAAAGAAACCATCGACAAAATATAAAGAGGCCACCAACTGAATGGGAGAAGATTTTTGCAAACAGTGCCTCCGATAAGGGGCTAATATCCAGAATATACAAGAACTCATGCAACTCAACAACAAAAAAACAAACAACCCAATTGAAAAATGGGCAGAGGACTTGAAGAGACATTTCTCCAAAGAGGACATATAAATGGCAAATAGACATATGAAAAAATGCTCAACATCAGTAATCATCAGAGAAATGCAAATCAAAACCACAATGAGATATCACCTCACCCCAGTCAGAATGGCTATCATCAACAAGACAAATAGTAACAAGTGTTGGAGAGGCTGTGGAGAAAAAGAAACCCTCATACACTGTTGGTGGAAATGCAGACTGGTGCAGCCGTTATGGAAGGCAGTGTGGAGGTTCCTCAAAAAATTATGAATAGAATTGCCATATGACCCAGCAATCCCTCTCCTGGGTAGCTACCCAAAAAATCTGAAAACATCTATAGATAAAGACACGTGTGCTCCAATGTTCACTGCAGCTTTGTTTACGGTGGCCAAGACATGGAAACAACCAAAATGTCCTTCGATAGATGAATGGATAAAGAAGTTGTGGTATATATACACAATGGAATACTATTCGGCAGTAAGAAAAGATGATATAGGAACATTTTGACAACATGGATGGATCTTGAGAGTGTAATGCTGAGCGAAATAAGTCAGACAGAAAAAGCAGAGAACCATGTGATTTCACTGCTATGTGGTATATAAACCAAAAATAACAAAAGAACAAGACAAACAAATGAGAAACAGAAACTCATAGACACAGACAATAGTTTAGTGGTTACCAGAGGGTAAGGGGAGTGAGGGGTGGGAGATGAGGGTAAGGGGGATCGAATATATGGTGATGGAAGGAGAACTGACTCTGGGTGGTGAACACACAATGGGATTTATAGATGATGTAATACAGAATTGTCCACCTGAAATCTATGTAATTGTACTAACAATTGTCACCCCAATAAATTTAAAAAATAAATTTAAAAAAAAAGGTTAAAAAATAAAAAAATTAAAAAAAAATTTGCCTACAGCCTATCACCCACAGTTTTTATGTTATTTCAAACATACAAAAATATATAAAGAATAATATAAGAAATGCTCATGTATTTAACAGCTACAGTTTGTTAACATTCCCTTTCAGATTTGTATGCATCTCCACCAGACAATGAAAAGGTTTTTGCCAACGTCACCAATAACCTTCCCACTGACAAATCCACTTTTCTAGCCTCTTCTTCAGAGTGACCATGTAATTAATCAACAACCTAGAACATTTTTTTATAAAAACAGTGCTAGGGCAATACACATACACCAGAACCATTCCAAGCAAACCCAGAGATCTGGTCACCCTCTGTTTCTCACTTAGCAGCGTTCTACCTGACTGGCTACGCACCCCCACTCCCACCCCCCCGAAGCTCTCCCCACTTCAGTAATACCACATGGGTTTAGCTCCTGGTTCAGTAGCATTTGCCAATCTGTAAGTAATGAATCTCCTCAAAATTAAGTCCTGGGCCCATTTTTGTCTCTCTGTGTACTTCGAGTGGACTTGTTCATTCCCACTGGATTTAAAGAACCGTCTACATCCTACAGACATTTGCCTTTATATTACTGGTCCCAAAAGCCTAACTCCTCTGTCCAACTACCTTAACATCTTCACTTCAAAGTCATCAGCATATCAAACTATGTCTATATTTACCCTTTGTTTCCCCAAACTTGTTCCTCCTCAGGCTTTCCCATTTCAATAAATGGCTGCTTCATGCGCTTACCACCTCCAGCTAATGACCAGGGAGCCAGCCTTGGCTTCTCTTTCTTTCATCTCTCACATTTAATATGTAAGCCATTCCTACCTTCAAAATGTGACCCCAGTCCATCCAGACCTTTCCATCTCCACAAGCACCGCCATCTGTCCTCAGGACAATAGCCTGCTAACCTGCTAATTGGGTTCTTACTTCCCGTTGACACCCACACTCCTATCTCTACAATCCACTTCTCACAAAGCTGTCAGAATGATCTCGGGGAAAATGTAATCACATCCTAAGACTTCCCCACTTAAAATTTTTCACTGCTTTCTCAATGCTCTTAAGATACAATTTAAAATTCTTAACATAGTTGACAAAAACACTGTAACAGCAAGAAACTGAGCGAGTGATTGTGAGTGTGTACGTGTGTGTAGGGTTGGATTTCAATAGGTTAATCAGGGAAGACTTTTCTGAAAAAGTTCCATTGAAACTGAGGGAAGACGGGAAGCTTGCCATGCAGTTAGTGGGTGGAAGAGCATTTCATAGAGAGGAACCCACACGTACAAGAATCTTGGGGAAGGAAAGGAAAAAGTCCACGTGACTACAATGCAGTGGCTTGAGACGAGTTGTGGAGGTAGGCTGGGTCTTGTAAACTACAGGACAAGATTAGGTCTTTCATTAGCATGAAGGCTGGAACAAAAAGAAAATATAACCCAGAGACATTATAGAGGAAAAAACAAACAGACCCAGTAAACTGTAGACAGGGGTTAAAAATATGAATCAGTGAACACACAGATAAAACATGGGTAATCAGGAGTAGATGGTGCCAAAGACAGAGAAGGGAAAATGAGTTACGCTCTGGACCTAAAATTCTGAAACTGTAGAGTCAAAATAACCCTGGAGACCACTTAGTACCAAACCTCTATGCTCTAATGAGAATATCTGAGAACTAGGAAAGTGAGTGAGTGACCAGCCAAAGGTCGCTGAGATACACACTATGAGATACACACTAGGATCTGTGAGGTGGGAGATGAAAGGAATTATCTAAATGCAAATGTTCAGAAGGTATTAATTAAAACACAAGAGGAAACTTTTTAATTAAAAAACAAGAGTGAGAGATTAATTTAAAGAGAAATGCAGGAATTATTTGCTGACCACCTAATGCTCTATAGCACCGGTTCGTAGAAAGAGCAAGGGAAGAAGGCTGGCTGTTAGTGTTCATTGCAAAGTAGCAGATGGCAAGCTCTGTCAGAGGAGATGATGAAAACTTGACCACATTTATTTCTTCAATTAACTTAATTCAATCTCTAAGGCACTAATGAAAGCATGCAAATGAAGAGGTTAATGTTAATACGCTTGTTCTTTATCCTTTAGCAAAAGGATTCTGCAATTCTTATCATGCCACCCTAAACCCTAAGCAGAAGCACTAATTTTATCTACATATTCATCATAAAAGGCAAATGAAATTTTCCCTTTTAAGAGAGACTGGCCTTAATGATAAGAAGTAAAATACCCCAGTTTTCTAACAAAGGGAACCCAATCCAATAAAGACATAATTCTGAAACCAAAAAGCAAATTCAGAAGGTTTTCTGAGCCGCTTAAAAGGGTGCATCATTAATGCAGGATAATAACTATATTACTAGAGGGAAATGCTTCTCAGCATTTTTTTAGTCAATTATAAAAAATTACAGCTTTTCCTCAGCATCATTTGATTTTCAAAACTAAAAAGAGCCTTTGGTTCACAATCTGGCCCCATCTTTTGCCCTCTTTTCCTCAGTAAGTTTCTTTTTTTCTTTTCCTATAAATCGTGCTATTTTTTTTAAATGAACAAATTAAAAGGACTGGTACCTACTACCCCCAAAAAAATCTGAAATAATAAGTTTTCTGAACCTTGGAGAAAGAAAAAGAGATGCTATGCCAATTCAAGATCATTATCACTATATGAGAATTAAGTAACATTTTTTTAAAAGGAACCTGTTGAGTGAGAATGAATGATAACAAAACAAACTGAGAAGGAAAAATTACAATAATAATAGCTGCTGCTTACTGAGTGCTTATTAATATTATTTTAGAAACTCTGAATTCATTATCTTTATGAACTGGATGGTTTTATCCAGATTTTACAGATGAAACTGTGGTTGAGAAGGGAAGTAACCAATCCAAAACAAGTAGGAACAGGGATAAAATTTAAGCCTCAACGCCCATGTTTTCTGCCCTCTAAAGTGTTTTTCCTATTCTGAAATTCATGTGTATCTTTCTTGGTTGCTAAAGTGTTGCACCAAATGACGTTTTAAAAATCTCGCTCAACTATTAAGATTCTCTCATTTTGTGAAGAGGACTAATTAGACTAAAACAGAATTAAGATAAAATATAGATTGATTCAAGGCAGGATAATTCAGGAAGAAAAATTCATGACTTTATATCTCCTGGAAAAGAAACAAGAAAAAAAAAAAAAACTCATTTATATCGTAATGAGTAAAACCAATGCAAGCCTTCAAGTGAAAAACTCCCCAAGTAACATATTGTCAATTATTCCTCCTAAATGAAAGGGAAAATAAAGCTTGTATTTTGATAGTCCTTGTGAAAACATAACGGTAAACATCCTTTTGTTAGAGGCAAAAGGAAAATTAGTACTTAGAACAAAGCTAGGCTGACATGAGCAAAACCATCTTCAGCACATGATGACAGTGATAAAAGATGGCGACCAAATAAAAGAAAAACATCGGTTCTTAAGCACGTCATGAAGCGGGAGCATGATCACAGCTCTGGACCCTAACTCCAGCTTTATTGTGTGAAATAATATATTTTCCTTCTTAATAAAATCAGTTGAGCCATGGTTTTCCATTACATGCATGTGACATGTGGCAGTGTTCTTCCTGATAAACTGAACTTCTGAGGCTTACATAAGCTGACAAACCAAGATGTTCTCAGGTAAGACAAAAAATCCCCTAAAAGTATTTTTATCTAGTACCTAAGAGAAAAGAAATACGGCAAGTCAAACATTTCAATAAAAATTGACTTGTACCTGTATATTCATTTCTCCTTCTTCACATTCTTTCTTGTATTTCCTTGGCAGTGTCTCTACTTCACGGATGGCATCTATAGTCACTTGCTGAGGGAGCACCTCAAACAAAGATGTTAAATACATAATTATGGATTTCTTGTCAGGAAGCTGAACAGCAACATCTGAAAGTGGAAGAAAATAAGGATCAGCTTAAATTAGATGTCCAAAATATGTGAATTGCTCAATGGTAGATATAACTATCCTGAGTACCCATAAACAATACAATTATATGATCTTTGCAATACCATAGGTCAGTAAGTTTCTATTTCATATATGAGACAAAGGCAAAGACAGTCACTTATTTTTGTTCAGTATCCCATTTCTTAAAATTCTTCCCTGAAAGCTTCCCCCAAATGCTCAAAGACCAGCTACCATTTAAGGTAATGCCACAGATTTTATTTATATTATGAAAATAAGTCTAGACTTCAACTCTACAACATTTGTAACTAAAATTTTTACATCACATGCAAAAAGCTTACATAAAAATGCACTGTAATGAAATAAACCAAATACTGAATTGTTTATCTAATAATTCTGTTTTTCTAAAACTTTAAATCTTATACTGGTATCAAATAACTCTTCTCCAATGATGTAATTAAATTTCTTCCCAAAGGATTCTACAAACTGTTTAGTACAAAAGTAATAATAACTTGTCTGCAATAAAATGACTTGCACCATACCTCAAAAGGAAAATCACTACTCAGTTCTCATAATTAATTCTAAAAAGAAAAACACTGCTTTTCAAGTATTCAAAATTGTAAAGCAAAATCAAACTTGACATTAAACACCAAACAATACCTTCAGGATCTAACAGCTTTTCAATTCCCAAGTAAGTTTGAGCCTTGCTGAAAGCATGTTCAAGTCTCTCAATCGGAGACATTTTGACAACTCTATCCCAGCTGAAGAGTTCAGGTCTGAAATATCACCATGCAAACAAAATGCAATAAAGATGAAATATGTGGAAACAAAGTGGTCATGATTATAATCTAATACATTTCAGTTTTAGATTTTATTTGTGAGTTTAAATTAAAAGTTTAATTTTATATTTCAAAGGCTTGTCTCATATATAATATCTTAAAGTAACTTATAAATATGAAAACAACAGGTAAAACATTCTAAGGTTTTTGTGTCAGTTAAATATGCCATTTAAAATTTCTGGAGTAACCACTAAAAGACTAGAAATGTCATATAATATTTCCTAAATAGTAAAAGAAAAAAGGGGGGGTGGGGAGAGAACCTACCAATACAAGAAAGAAAAAAGATACAGAAAAGAGAAATGAAAAGCTCAAAAGAATTGGTAAAAATGAACCTAAATACATCAACTATCACCATCAATGTTAGTGGACTAATTCTCCAATTAAAAGACCAAGATTAGCAGAGTAGAAAAATCCAGCTTCAATCTGCTCACAGGTTGCTCCTAAAACAAAGGCCCTGAAAGAATTTCCCTCCAGTCACCCTCCTCCATATTCCTATTGTCTAGTATTTTATTTCTATCCTGATTTTATTTTAATCCCTCAAACTGGACATTACTACTGCTTTGACTTAACCAAAAGTTTATCTTTTTTTTTTCCCTGCACTCTATCTGTTCTTGCGTCTTAGACCTACCTAACCTAACTTCCGGGATTTGCCTCCTCCATTCCCACCCCAGTTCCCTCTGACTTCATCTCCTATGACACCCCCTACTCATGCCACTGCACCCACTGGCCTCCTACATGCCAAGTATCTCCTGCCCTCTTGCCAGGTAAATTTTGCTTGAGCATGCTTATCACTTCTTTATGCTGTACAACTTACAGCTTCTTTTATTATTATTTTTTATTGTCTGTTCCCCTCTGTTTGAATGTAAACTCAAACAGGGATTTTTGCCTATTTTGTTCTCTATATACAACCTGTGCCTAGCACAGAGACAGTACTCCACACATACTTATAAATCAATTAAGTAATCAATGAAAAAAAGTTTGGGCTAAAATTCAAGTTTTCTAACAACATCTCTTAACCAACTAGCAACAAAGGGTAACCTCCTTAAACTGATAAAGGAGAAGTGAAAGAAGATTGGGTTTGGGGGTTGTTTAACCAGATAAAAAGTATATCAAAAAAGCTACAGCAAATATCATTCTTATGGTAAAACATTAAAACCACTCCCTCATTATCAAGAAGGAAACTTTCTGCTCATTATCACCAATTCAAATCAACATTGTATTGAAGGATGAGGCACAAATGAAGGGAAAAGAAAAGAGAAGAGAAAAAACCTATAATTCATGGACAGTCTATCAAAAAAATTTTTTCAGTCCACAGAAACAAATTGAAAATTTGTAAAAATTTAACAAGTTTCCAGATCTAAGCTGTAAAAAGTCAACTGTATTTTTGTAGACCAGCAAAGAACATATAGGAATCAAAACTTGAGAAAATAAATAATTTAAAATAGTAATAAAACATATAATAAATTTTGCCTTCACATTGAAATCCTTGCTTCATCTGAAATTTATTTGTGGGTATCGTGAGGTAGAGATCCAATAAATTATTTACATATGGGTAACCAATTGTGCCATACCATCTATTAATCTGAAATATCGGTTCAGTTATGTGTCAGGATAGAGCTATGTGAGCTCTTTATTTGTCAGGTTGCAATATATGAAACTGCCATTCTTATATGTCCAATAGCGTAAAATATTAACAATTTCACATGGTTCAGCCTATAGTTACACTAGCATACTCACAGTACTACATAGCCTTAATTAACATAGCTGCATAATTAATTTTGGTTTCTGTTTGAGAAGCATTTCAGCCTGGATCTTCTTCATGAGTGTACTGGCTCTTCTTGGACCTTTGGTCTTTCATATCATTAGAATCTGTTTACCAGTTTCATGAAAAAAAAAATCACTTTCTGTATTTAATTGGGATTACATTAAATTTATAGAACTTTCCTTTTGGTACGAGATTGAACACTAACACAACTCTTTGTACATATTACTGGTTAGTGCTGAATGAGTAGGATTGAACTGTAATATGTGAATCATTTTACACTTTTTTAACTTAAAAAGATGTAGAGGGCACCATGGAGGTTGCACGGTGCCATTTAAGTCTTACAGAAATGAAGACTGGATGGGTAGTTTTCTTCCATGACCTTTCTTTTCTTAATGTTTTGGTAGCGCGTGTGCAGAGAGGACAGCGGTGGTAGTGGGGAGAGGGCTTTGGGAGAAGTAGTAAGAGAGAAGCAGAGAGGAGTCACAGATTTGGAAAGCCCGCGTCTGAGTAATGTCTCACTTATGTCGGTGGAGCAACGCGTTAAAGGCAAGTCCATCCGTCCAGCTGGTGGTGAAATTCAGGACGTTGACCTGACTGTACGGCCTGGTGGACTGGCGCACCCAGCTCAGCAGGATCTTCTCGCTGTTTGTCTGCTGCAGGTCTGACATGATATCCTTCATGACATCTTTGACCTGTGGAAGAGAAACCATGCCTGCCTATAACTTAAAACAGTTACTGGAATCAAGTCCTTGAATAAGGAATATTAGATTAATAAACTATTAAGGATGAGGTCATTGGTATTCATTTCATTTCAAACTTTCCTTTAAACATTAGAAAGATAAATGCATTTTGAACAGGAATTATTTGGGGTACTAGGATTTGGAGATGATTGTTACATCACCTTTACACATTACAGTAGTTTCTATATCTTAAGCAATACTTATATTAGGTTTGGCAACAATGAACATTATTTTCATAGTCACTAAAAAAGTAATGTTTTAATACTATATATTTACAAAGACCATTTAATAGGAATAAAACTTAGTTTTTATTTTCTACAAAAACAAGGATGCAAGGAAGAACTTTTGACTGACTATAAGATGAAAGACTGCTATACCTTTCCTAGTGGCACTGACAATTATAATCAAGAACTAATATTTTACAACATTAGTCTAAAGTAATATATGTGTTTTAAGTAAGGGCTCAAAGAATGATGTGGACATATCAAAAGGAAACAAGAGCTGGATCACATGGGCCAAATCTAGGACAATATGAACATCAAAATAAATAATGAGAGTAGAAAATTATAACCTACTAAATAAGTAAAAATCCCTGAGGGTGCACTAATATATGGATGGATGGAAGGAAAGATGGATGGATGGATAGAGAGAGATAGATAGATAGATAGATAGATAGATAGATAGATAGATAGATAGATAGATAAACAAGAGATAAGGGAAAGCTCTTCCTTACAAGTAGAAAACCGATTAATAAAATGTACAAGAAATGATGAAATTAGAACATCAGTATTTGCCAAGCATCATAACAATAAATGATCAGGTAAGAATTATGAATGGATCTTAAAACTAATGGACAAAGATTTGATAAGTAGCCGAATATTTACACAGTTTCAAAGTATATCCCACAAGATATATTTTAATAACAAAGTCACTTTACAGTGGAGACACTTGCAGCGACATGACCCAAATGCTGAAAGTTAACACTGCCAGAAAAGGCCTAATGAACAGTACATGCTTCCTGATGTGGTACACTGAGAACTCAATGTCACTTTCGTGGCATTCCTGCCAAAAATGAGTAACCTGAATCTAAGCATGAGAAAGTATCAACCAAACCAACATGGAAGGCCAGTCTTCAAAATAACGGTCCAGTATTCTTCAAAAATGACTTTCCAAATTTGAAACATAAAGAAAGAATCTATTACATGATAAAGAAGACTAACAAGACATAGTAAATTAACGATAAATATCACTATTATTATATACATTTTATGTTATGATATTACTATTATGTTGTAGTCACGCAAGAGAATTCCTTGTTTTCAGGAGAATGATTTGCTTTTTAGAAAATGCACAATGATGTATTTAAGCTAAGAGAAAGGGAGAGAACATAGATATATAGACAACTGTTAACATCTGCGGAATCTGAGTCAAAGGTATCTGGGAATTCTTTGAGCTATTTTTTCAACTAAAATTATGTCAATTTTTAAATTTAGTATTAAAAAAGATACTGTTTTTCTATGCCAGGAAAATAGAGCAGTCAGTCTCTTCCATTCCAAACTGTTATGAGTTCAATTGTGTTCATATTTTGAATGAAGTCCTAACCCCTAGTAATCTCATAATGTGAATGTATTTAGAGATAGGGTCTTTAAAGAAGTAATAAGGTAAATTGAGGCCATATGGGGTGGGGGGCAATCCAGTATGACTGGTATCTTGGTATAAGAAGCATAGATTAGAATATGGACGCCCACAGAGGGAAGACCACGTGAGGCTGCAGAGAAGACAGCGTGTGCAAGCCAAGGGGAGAGGCCTCAGAAGAAACCAATCCAGCTGACACCTTGCTCTCAGATTTCTCTGGAACTGTGAGAAAATAAATTTCTGTTGCTGAAGCCACTCAGTTTGTGGTACTTTAAGATGTCAGCCCTAAGAAACTAATACACAAATGATACATTTTCAATTCCTATAAAGAAGTGATTAAAAATTTCCCACCTGCCAGTGCAAAATGATGCTCCAAAGCAACCCCAGAGTCAGTTTGTGATTTCCGTCAACAATGTCAGTTCCTCCTATATTCACTAAATCCACCTAAGAAAATGAAAACAGGACTTTTAAGACAATTTCTCCACAGAAGCCCAGGTTTTTGTTTTAGCACCTTTGGACAGCGATACCAGTGCATGATGAGAGAAATTTCATTTTAGAGAATCAGGTAAACCTAAATCTCAATAATGTACGATTTGTACCCTAGATCAACAAAGCAATCAGAAAAAGCACGACCATTCCTTCACTGATAGAAAAGGTTCAATACTTCTCCTAAGAAAAATGTTTCCAAAAATTAGTTGAGGCCAATGCACAGAGTAGGATGCTGGTTTCACAACAAATAAATGAATGAATGAATAATTTTCACAATGAATCATTGGGGGGCACCAAAGACCTCCAAAAGTCACACGGCAAACTTACATTGTTCTGATGTAAAACCTGCAGCACTCTGTTGACGTTATTTAAAGCATGTACCCTTGTAGAACCACGTTCCTTCGGCTGGAAAACAAAACACAAAATCAAATGAGACAGTCCATGCACCTCCTCAGACACGGACACTGAGAAGGTCAGGCCACGTGCGGGCCAACGTCGACAGAACGCAAACTCCCTCACCAACAACATCTTCAGATATTAGTTCCCTAGTTTATCTGTACACTGGAATTTCCCAGGGAGCTTCCAAAAATACCAATGTCTCTGTCTGACCTCACCCCCAAAGACTGTGAGTTAGTGTGTCTCAGGTGTAGTTCAGGTTTGGAACTCACGGAAAGATTTCCCTGGTGATTCTACTGTGCAAACAAGTTTGGGGGCAAAGTTTCCTTTATCTAAATCAGTCTGGATGCAGAGAGATTTAGAAGTGGCATCACCTCCACACTGCACAGAGCAGGGGGATTCAGAAGCACTCTCCCAGGTTCCAGCTAGCATTACAAGGGCTCACTGGGAAGGCAGGAATCACCACCTGGGGAAAGGTGATCTCAGCAGCTTCTTTCTGCCTCACTGGCCAGGGAATCTTATCTGAGAGAGATCAGCCTCTCCAACAGGGTCTACCCACCATCTGGAATGCAAAAGGGAGAGTGTAACAACCCACAGTTTGGCAAGAAAGGGATTCATCTCCGGGAGTGCATCTCTCTATGCCTTTTATAGTAATTCTACCTCTGGTGTTCAAGTTTGCACCCACAAAATGCATCCCCTTCATTAGCAGAGTTACTTCTGTGTGACAGCACAGTATCTCACACGTAAAGTAATAGAGTGGGATTTGATGAAGAAACAAATGCAAAGATAATACTGAAAACCTGAATAAAAATCAATGTCATAGCTTTTAACAACCTTGTTTTAATATTTGTTAAACAACAGTTTATTGTTTGTCTCTATACTATTACTCAAAACATTATCCCCTCTTCACATATCCATTCTTCTTTGAAATTCTCTGCTGGGCTATCTGAGAGCAATAAACTTCTAAGGTAATTTTTATCTTTGATAAAAATGGAACCTTCCAGAAAGCCTAAATATTGCTCTATCAAAGAATTCATTAAGAAACTCTTTTTCAATATTCCTATTTCAGCCTTAACATTGTAAGTACGCACAGTGAGTCTTCAGGTATCAATAATGATCAGAGACAGACACTCCATTAAGCTGGTTCTCAAACATTCTCTCACCAGTGATGTTCCTGTAAGGCCTTCTAGAAGATCCAATAGTTTCCTTCCATCTTTGAGGTCTGTGAACATATCACTGATGGGTGGTTTCCCACTCTGTATAAGAAACAGCGAAATACCAGTTAATTCAGTAGCTGAAATTCCATACATGCCTGAAACAAATGAAGGGTTTCATTTTTTTCCTAATTAAAAATTCTAGATGATCAGCAGACTATTGAAGTTTGCCTTGAATTGAAAGAACAAGTACAAATAAAGAGGACTTTGAAATCTCTTAAGAAATGTTTTAAGCTGAAAGATTTAAATTGTATTATTAGAAAGGGAGTGAATACAACTATGGTTAATGTCAATATGACTTGACGATGGTATACATCCCTGAGAAGACATGATGAAAAGATGCATTAAAAATATAAATGAAAATATGACACCTGGGTACAGAGGCCAATGGAAAGTGTGTGGATTCTTATTCCATCACTGCCCTTGACATTCATTGTATGATGCTGTCTTTCTGCATTTCCATTATGGGAGCAGGTCATTTCATCATCAATTTCAGCTCTTCGGTGCTACGTCTATTTTTCTAGCTATTACTTTCTGAATGATTAGGACACTTTGGGCTCTGTGCCTAAGTCCAGTCCCAGTCCAGTGTCTTGAATGACAAAGCTTATAGAATTCTTAAACTTTCATCCCTGATTCATAAATAGCATCAGCTTCCACCGATAAACATACTCTAGTGTCTGAAGCCAGAAGATACAACCCCTTCCAGTCAGACGCTGACCTGTCTGTGTGTGTGTGATCTGACGGTTATGTGCAACAGAGCAATTACCTCACAGAAAATCAGGAAGCTCAGTTTTAACCTCAGTTTGACCATTAATTTACTGGCGAACCTAAGTCAGCTACTTAACCTCTTTCCAAATCACAGGTTCTAGTAAAGATCAAATAATTAATACTATGTGAAAATGTCCAGAAAACTATAAAGCACAGTGCAATAAATATTGTATCATTATGTTATATCAAATTATTCCCTTCTAATATAAAATCTCCACAGAGATTAATAGTCTCTAAGTCCTGTCAATAATAAACACATTTTATAACCTTCTCACTTTAAAAAAACATACATAGTCATATGAAGCAAAATTTTACTCTGAGCTTGAAATGGAGGAGGGGAGACGGACCCATCCTGAGGTTTCCTGAAACTTGGCATTTGTCCCTTTTTTTCCTCTCCTCCTGATGCATTACGTTTTTAATTAAGTATAATGTATAGTCAGCTAATGATTTCTAACATGTGGCTTTTCCATAGTCCATATAGTCTAAATGAGGGGAAGTATGGTAAAGTTTTCACCACGGACACAGGAAAGAGTAAACTTTAACTTATTCGTGTCAGAAACAAAGCTGCTTTTTTCTTCCCAGTGGCCATTTTTGTGAGCAGCGATGGGGACGTGGACACACAGATCATCTCCACAGACTGCAATAACAAACAGATTTGCATGATACAGGAGACTCCTGCCAGAGGCAGAAATCGTTCCGGAGGCACAGCAAGGAGACACTTCTTGCACATGAAAGACTTCCTACCCGCTGTCAGTGAAAGTACAGGGGAGAAGTGGCCCTCGTCATCTGCTGCCTCTGACCTTTTCCCCTCTCTAAACCAACCAAACTACACTTCAGCAAAGCAGCCACCAAATAACCAGATTCCCTTTCAGGGAGAGCTGATCAACCCTGATCTTAGAGAGAAAAGACAAGAATATAGGTAAAGTTCGTGGGAGACACAAATAGGGCTATCTAAGCTCAGAAAGGATCGTCAGAAATACGGATGACAAGGGCAGCTAAGTAACGTCCAGGCAGCATTTAACTCTTTTCAAATCTATTACCCACTTTCCAAAAATAAATAAAGAGCATAAAACAGCAGCATATAAAACAAAGTGCAGGAAAAGATTAGTCCATATTACAAATAATTCTGAATGTCCATAAATGACCTCACTGTAGACAGGAAACCTCTTACCTGCTGTATAACTTTGGGCAAGTTACTTGGCCTTTCTGTGTCTATTTGCTCATCTATTAAAAACTAAGATGACAAATGTTCAATAAATTGTTGATATCCTCATTCATGTCACAAACATAACTGTTATAAAGGTGCCATAAAATGTCAACACTATCTGAAAAGATGGATAAAGCAAATAAGCACTACTTCCTCCCAGGACTGTAAAAGCAGCCTGTGAACCTGAGTACGTGTTGGTGTCAATTCACAGAGAAAGACCTTCCCAGTCTTTCCCTTTTGAATTCACTAATATCGCAAGCCCTAGGGATACCTCCCATTCAAAAATAATGAACGCAATCATACAGGAGCACACTTAGGTATTCACCATGAGGCAGGGCGTAATTCAGACTCACTGGATCATTCTTTAAACTCTCCCGCTGCTCAACGGTGAAGTAGGAGGCATTAATTAAGAGGAAGCATTCATTTTTCTGGATGAGACACGCTGTTCATTTCTCTCTGATCCATCCATTCACTTGTTTACTGAACAACAAATTTGGAGCAAGGTTCCCTGTGGAGCACTCTGTCGAAACAGAGATGACCGAGACACACCCTGTCTTTCTAGAAGTCAATCGTCACTCACCCGAGGTAACCAATGACTTTATTTTCTTTGAAAACAAAAGCAAAAACCCTACAGTAACAACAATTCTTTCTTTATTCTGTTTCAAAATGTCAGAAATAGTGATGACAATCAGTAAGAAATATATTTCGTGTTGTATCCCCTTCTCCCAACACTCTCCCACCCCACCCCTAATGGAGGTGTTATTGGGGTGTACTCCTAGCTGGTACCTTCCACGTCCACCTTCGGGATGGCTGAAGAGAGGAAAACACAGCCAACCTGTGAATCTGCTCCCTGACAGACTGAAGGAAAGTACCTGGGCTTATACAAACCCAAAACTGTGGTTTAAAACTTACACAGAAAACACAGCGGAGCCACATACACGGCCAATCACTACAAAATTCTACATATTCCTGACAAACACAATTTAAGAACGTCCCGGATATGAATGGAAAGAACCAGCCTATGCCAAAGAGCAAGTTCCACCTACAATTGGGGAGAGTAACACTTGGAGGTGTGGTGATTCGTGCTTTGAGCCCTGGAGCAGAGGTCAGAAAACTTCTTTTGTACAGGTCCAGAGAGAACCTGGTATAGGCATTGCCGGCCAGGTGGGCTCTACTGAAGTTACTCCTTGAAACTACTCTACCCTATTGTAATTTGAAAGCAGTCACAGACATTACATAAAGGAATACACTGATCAGAATGATTGCATTCCAATAAAATCTATTTGTGAACTCTGAAATTTGAATTTCATGTAATGTCCACGTGCCACAAAATATCATTCTTCTTTTGATTTCTTGCAACCATCTAAAAACATAAAAACCATTCTTAGCTCACGGGCCATACAAAACCAGAGTAGAAACGTGAAATGTTCTTCAATATAGGAATAGCAATCGCTCAGATGTTTTAAGAGATTTCGATGTGTTATTTGCATGTAGTGTTTGTTTTTTATAATAGTATTTTAATGTAAGGAAACAAACCTAGAAGTGACATGACAAGTGAGGGGCAGAACTGGGATCTGATACCACAAACCGGGCTCCAAATCCGTGTTCTCAAAGTCTGTGTATAACTGCTACTAAAATTATGAGGGCACAGGACTGCCACATATGGGGTAGGAAAGATCTAATCAGTTGGGTGAGGGTTGGGGAAGAAGAGAAGGGTTTATATTTAGCGATTTCACAAAAAGAGCAACAAGATATATGTACATCACATTTAAATCAACTCAAAATGAAGACTATTTTTTTCCAAAGCACTCAGTTTTAAAGCATATCTGGTGCTTTCGTATCACAGGCTCTGAACATGAGATCCACCCTGAGGAGCAGTCTGAAAATGTCAGAAGTCAACATTTAATAAAAATAAAAACTGAGTCATCCTGACAGTCAAGCTCTTATTTAGATTTTTAATTCTTTGTAAAGACGTATTTGTAGAGACTTCTCTGAGAGAGAGAATACAGTTTAATAATTCAATCAGACAAATATTGGGTGAATACCTCCTTTGTGACTGGCCTTGCAGAAATGCCAAATTCTGGCCTCCCTCCCCATTCACAAGAGAGGATTTCCATAGTATTCCAATAAACACAAAGCAATACAAATGAACTTAGAGAGCAGATAAGCCTCAGGTTGCATGTAAACTTAAAAAAATTAAAAAGGTAATATGATATGAGTCCAGATGACAGATGCCCTGTATGTGGCAGTCCTGTGCCCTCATAATTTTAGTAGCAGTTATACACAGACTTTGAGAACACGGATTTGGAGCCCGGTTTGCCAGGTAACCGGCTTTGGTGGCCCCCTCCTCTCACCCCCTTTTTCCCTGTACTTCTTTGCACGCTCATAGCACCAGTTCTAACGCCACAATTTTGACAACAGGGATCCTCATTAATACCTGCAGCTGGAATACTGAAGCTCCTGGATTTAAGTGTCAGAGGACAGAAGTAAATATCATCACACTGCACGAGGAGCAGGTGGGATCTGTGGGGGGGTAGGAGCTGCAAATACATGTGACGTGTCCAAGTGATGGTCCAACAGAATGAAGGAAAGCTGATGGTCCCATCACACCTGCAGAATCAGCCAGCTCTCAAGGCTGAAAGCAACAGCCAGTGCTGAGTTCCAGCTAAGGGTGGCATGTGGGAATTCCAGCCCAGTGTCATTTGGACTTTCGGTATTTTTCAAAAGAAGCTGGGAATCTGAATTTATATGTGTAATCGCCTGATATATGTCACTTTCTAAAACATTGGGCCAGATACACAAATCATGTGTACAAGCATCCCAGATCATAGGGTGACTGATTAGCAATCTCTGCAGAAGGCACAACCACATATGGGTGAAGCATAAGATTAGTCAACAGTGAATCCTCTGAGGAATTGAGAAACACTGTGGAAAGGACACGTGCTCCCACGCGCACACATACACACACACACAAAACACCATCCCTTGGCTAGGGAATATAACTGAATGCAAAGTACCAGCAGAGTCATTATACTTGTTCATACCAAAAAACAAAGGAATCACGCCAGATTATTTCCCTGTCACTCAGTCCCCACTTCTCACTTCTACCTCAAAAACACATTCTCCCCACAGGCTGCATCCTCTCTCTAGTCTGATACTGTAATAGTCTTCCTCTTCCTCAATATTCCCAAAACATCATTATTTCCATCATAGGTCAAGTTTTTCAGCAACAATAGTAGTAGTAATAGAAAAATACCTATAAATGATTGAATAAGAAGGGAAAATTCAGGAAGTGCAGTTTGGAGTTCTTCAAAGGGCAAAGGGCTAATTCTTTGTACCGACAACAAACAAACCAGAGGTGAAGTTGGGGTTTGGATTTTCCATTTGGAAGACGGATCCGTGCCTCTCTGTGGTGTGCTGTGATGACACTGGGCAGTCAGGCTGACAAACGCCGTCCTTGCTTTCAAGGCACTCAGACTCCAAACACATGTAAACACAAGCAGGCCCAACCAAACATGTGAGCACATTCACAGAGACTCATGAACTAGCTTGGTTCTGCCAAATGTCTACCAAGTAACAGACACTGGACAGAGACAGAATCTGTGCAGTGAGTTACCTAATCCCATTATAAGGAATCAAGTTAGAACCGTGTATAATAAAGAGTGAAAAGATAAGTTTTTAAATGCTTTCACCACTAACATGTCTGATAACGGTATCTTACAAACAAATAATAAATGTGAGCCCTCTGACACTGTTCGGCTATTCTGATATTTATTTATGCCCTGCCTATTTTCAAAACAGGATGAAGGTGGCCCATGCAATTCAGTTACTATCCCCACTATTTACAGCGTATGTGTATATATGTCATATACACATACACAAACATATATAGTATATATACCATAATGTATTTGCATTCTTTTCAGATTCATTTGATGCCCCCGATCAATTGAAAAATGATGCTCCAGCATCTGATAACATATTGTAAATTCTATAATCTCACTCTCTTTTATTTTCCTTTGAGTGATTTTTCTTTGCAACGGGTTGGTTATTTTAAAAATTCAAAAAGAAATGAGTAATTTAACTTAATATTTCTTTTAATATTTTTAGACTCAGAATCTTTAATTTATGAATCCCAAATCTCAGCACTGACACAAATGTAGCATCCTTCTTGGCTCTTGTGATTCTTCATTTTCTCAAAATCAATAATGCATCAGTGTGAGAACACAGTGTCCAATCCCATTTTGGTTGATTACAGTGCGTCTACTTATAAATATATATTTTTAAATATTTTACAACAACGAAATGTTATACTTTTCTCTTGGTAGTAGAATTAAAAGTGGCGAAAGAAAAAATTTCTTTTTGTATTTCTCTGTTACCTATATTTTTGTAATATGTATTATTGTGTAACTAAATAATAGATTTTTTAAAACGCTATCTCTAGTCAAGATGAAGTAAACTGATAAAATGAGGTTTATCACAACTTTGAAGTGTGTAGTTTAAGCAATGAAATGAAGACTATATCATCTTCAGCACGGACTTTGTGATTTAACCCCTTGGTGGAGGAACGAAGGCAGCCAGGCTGTTGACTGGAAGCACAATGAGTGCTACGAAATGCCCCAACAGGTCTGGAAGCCTTTGACCAGGCAAACCAGCAGGATGTGCTACAGTCACTGAAAGAACTAGTGCATGCACAGCTCTCAGCCTTCTTCTTTAAGAATCCTGGTGGTCACCAGAAGATCTTACAGCGAGCTGAACAACAGTCCATTTCGAAGCTGGCTTGGAAGGACGGAGGGAGAGACACACACAAGAGAAACAGATGGCTCAGGAAGTCACACTAGCACCACAATACCCACAGAGCCAGGATTTACGCAGTGTCCACATGGGAATCAAATCAATGAAAATTTACCTGAAAAATCACAATATACTATAAAACATAAGCTAAACCAAGTAATACCTTTCACAAGCATCAGAAGTCATACAGCAAGTAACACAATTTTTGGTAAGCCAAGTCACTGAGATCGCGCTGACAAAACTGGGGTGATCAGGAACCACATGTGGGGCTCCCACACCTGGCGGCCAGAGGCAGGGCCACGTGTATACTCCATGGGCAAACAACCAGGTAAGGTCTGCACGCTGAAGAAACCCAACTCCACATGCACAGCAGGCACGTGTAGAGGCAGACTCAGGAGACAGCGCAGCTCAACCCACATACACAACTGGCAAAGCAGTGGCAACGTCTGAAGAAGCAGTTCCTCAAAAGATGCTGAGGCCTCCACGGGACCAGAGTGAGGCCTTCTCATGATCTTGATAATGATCATAGAAAGGTAAGTGACATTTTCTTGGTTTGATAGAGGAGGGGCAGCTGCCCTGCCCCTTCCTTCCCCTTAGGGTGTCTCTTTAAAAACATATGAGACCCAACTTTTTGGTCAGGAGTTAGATCAATTGTCTCTAATTTTCCAATGCAAAATAACGAAGACCTCAAACTTTTCTCAGGAATCTCTCAGGAGGTAGACAGGAGACCCCCCCACAAGGTGCATCCATTTGTCTCTCCAAGAGGTAAGTACCCATTGTTCTTTCTTCTACGTTATGGTATAGCTGCATGAAATTCTTTCAGACTTTCCAGTCTTTTACCAACTGCCTGCATGCAGCCAATCTGATCTGTACATTCAACAATAAATTGTGTTTTCTCAGTGTTTTATATTGAATAGGGGATTTTTTTGTTGACATAATTTTTTATTTCCCCAACAGGGAAAACAATGTGAACTCCCCCTGACCCTACCCTCCAGTCTGGCTCCCCTCATGGTTAGCGGACAGCTACCTGTAGCAATTCGAGCTAAAAGCTTCCTGGGCCAGGTGCAGCTGAAAATGGGTGTCCTAGCTCTGCTTAACAGAAAGAGCTTCTTTCCCCGACAACTACCACCACTGCAACAATCCTCTCTTTATAGCTCACTGGCCTACCAACCCCTGCACCAATCAGGGCCCATCTCTGAAGGTGGAAATGCTGGAGTCACACAGCTGAATGGAAGAGCTCTGCTCACCCCTTTCTAGGTGGAGGGTGAAAAGTCGTTTCTCTCAGCAGATCGATCCCAAAGTTGATCTTCAATTACAAAGACTCAGCATATACTACTAAATGTGTTTAACAATGACAAATACTAATAGGCTCAGTCAAAATCATTTATTAAGTACTCACTCTGTACTTGGCACAGCATGTGAAATATTTTTTTTTTTTTTTTTACGTTAACCATAGTAGCCTGGTGAAAGTCATTTTGCAAGTATGTTTGGAACCAAAACAAACCAAAAAATCAAATTGAATGAAAATAAACAACAGAAAAAAAAAAAACAAGCAAACTTACATAAGATAGCCAAAACCTATTTGGAAGCTGTTTAGGAATATGGAATATATTTTACTGTATGCTTCTTAGAGGTACTGGTGAATAGACATAAACTCAAATTTCTTAAGGAACCACTTGAATGGTTATGGCCCCTAAAACAATTAGTTGAGTTGCCATACCCATAGTCACGAAAACAAATCAATGGTAGACCCAGTGTGCAAGTCTCAAGCTCAAATCTCTGCTAGAGATGCTGTTTATCATGACACAAGGGAGCTTGTACAATCTCTTTCACAGTGCTAAAGAGGCTTAGACACCTGTGAGATGCCTTTGTTGAACCCTCCTCTACAAATCTCCCTGAACATCTTTCCCCACTTCTATTTTTGTGGCCATCAACTGCTAATATGAAAAAAAAAAAAATGGGAAAACTATAGCACACTAAAAGCAATGTCCCACTGCCTCCAAAAGGAACACATTTGAATGGCTCTTCACCGTGAAATCTATAAAAAATTCTCCACAGATTTCCTCGTTTATGTTCTATCAATTGAAATTTCAGGTATGCAATAGTAACTAAATGAAAACTTGGCTCACCTTTGTCTTCAAAAGGGGAGAAGCAGATATCTGCCCGAACTCAAGTTCAGCAATTTTAAGTTTGCATATTCTCTACCTAAACTTTAAGTGTTAAAATTTTTTTTGAGAATCGCTTCACAAAACTGATAAAAATGCTTCTGCAATTTGTATGTCTCAGCTCTGCCAGATGAGCAACTGTGAAAGCCAGCCAAAGAAAATGCAGGCTTAAAGTCAGAACACACTTCCCCACAGTGAAGCAAGAGGGCTTCGCTACCACCCTCAGGAGACCAGGCCACAAACAAACCAAAGGTTTCAAATCAGAGGGAACAGAACACTCACACTTTACCCACCAGGCAATGGAATAAACTGGGCTTCATGAGCCAATGCTTAATTTTTTTTCCATTTCTGTTTTTAAATATATGTATATCACAGACCAGGCATACATATTCAGATTTATTCCCTGCAAGTACCAGACAGGGTTTTAATTTAGCATTTGTAAGTAATTATGATCTCCCATAACGTTTCACAATAATGCCTCGATATTTCTTAGCAATGTGACTCAAGTAATTATGATCCAGTGTGTTTTGTAGCTAGAGAAATAAAAACGAAATGACCTGAAAAAAATTGGCTAATAATTTGCCAGAGGTCATAAATAAATGAGCAGCATATCCAGGAAGAAGTGTTTAATTTCCTAACTGTTAGCTCCTTTAGATAATCATTTTCTTCTCAGCTCTTCATAACTTTTCAAAATCTAGTACATTTTTCTACACTGTGTGACGTCTCACGATACCTAAACTCCAAAGCATTGTGTATCCTATGAGCTATTAACGAGGTCTTATAGCAGAAAGAATACGTATTTATAGTGAATGCTGTCTTAGCTATTGTATTTCTATATATAAAAATCAAAATGTGGTTTTACATCCATATTATTCAATATTCTTAAGCTCTTTACCAAATCCCTTAAGGAATGAGTTGTGCCGATTTAAGTTTGAAATCTCATTTTTCCCTACAGTAAATTTATACATGGTCCTATTTGAAAAATCCTATCCAGTAAACAAGAGAATCATACGTATTAAGTCCCAATGGTGAATTAACAATCTTTGCAGCACAACTCCAAGAAAACAGGTAAATATGGAAACTTTGCATAATTGGATTTGTTTGTTTGCTTTTGTGAATAAATGCAGTAAAAGCCCTGATGTATTCACATCCATGAAATAAAAGTTTATGCTATTTTGCTCTCAGTTCCACACTCCTATCTCTTTCCAATACAACCACTTCTAAATGGTTTATGGATATATATATAACATTAGGCATTTAAATGTATGTTCCTATCATTGTCATTCATTTATTTATGAAGCCTATAAATACTCACTGGGTGCTTACTAAATGCTAGAAGTTGTGCCAGTAAACAAAATAGACAATTTCTGCACCCATGGAACATACCACTGTTTAGAAGAGGAGAGACAAATATTTTCAGATATGATTATTTAAATTACAATTACGATAAGTGCATCCTAACACTTTATGAGTACAGAGCATACCTACCTTACTCTGGGAGCTCAGAAAAGGTGTCCTTGGAGAAGTAACATACAAGCTCAGGCACGAAAGAAGAGTAGGAGTTGGCCAGAAAAAGATGGAGGAAGGTGCGTGTGTGTAAAAGCCATGGGAAGACCCATCGGGGAAGGGGCCATAGACGATGTGGCCAGAGCGTAATTAGGGGGTGAGGTATAATAAAATGAAATCAGGAGTAAATTGGGGGTGGCGGTAACTATTTAGGGCTTTAAAAGCCAACTAATAACAGTGGGCAGCCATTGAAAGATTTTACTGAAAGGAGGTATTTCGGCTTAAGGAGGTATTTACACTCGAAGATCAGTCCAGCTACTCTGTAGAAAGTGGAAGGAAGAAGATAAATAAGGTGAAGAAAGGAAAGGAAGAGCCAGTTAGCAGATGACCGTGGTCAGGGATCATTTTCAAAAAAGGTAGTCATGAATCTCCTACATATATAATATTAACATGTGTCAAAGACTTCCACTTACTAATTAATGAGGTAACCACTAGGTTACAACTGGTTCATGGGAGAATTCAAAAAGCCACATGTTTACATGCAATAAAGGAAAGCTAAAATACATTTACAATGGATGCCAAAACAGGTCTATCCAAGGGTAATAATCAACTGACTTCCAAACTACTTTTCATTTTTATGATTAAGTATCATCTGCATTGTTATCTGTGCCCACAGCTCAGAGTTGTAGAGCAGCTCAAAGATAATGGAAGGCAGATAACCCAGATGGATGTGCTGGCAGGACTCCCACTAATCTTTCCTGCTCATCTTAAAGTCTTTCACCATTTTTCCTCACTCAGATAACAATGACTTGGCAAAAGGAGGTGGTAAAGATGGGTAGAAATGGACAATGTTGAATCCATATGGTACTGGAATCAACAAGACTTGGTGTTTGAGACTTTGGCTGGGAAGGGGGCCACAAAGGAAATGTCCGGGGAAGGAATTTAAAACAAATTCCTAAGTGGCAGAGATGCCATCAGGGTCTGTCTGGATTTCTCAGCACAGGGGCACTATTTCTCTATAGAGGGACCCACACTCAGCAGACTCAGTCAATTATTCTATTTTAAACTCCACCATAATATACCAAAGGACACAGAGAAAATAGAAATGACATAAAATGCCTTCCCTTCAACAGGATTTTTTTTCTTGTGCTAGTCTCTAGATTACCTAGTGACACTATACCCAAACATAACCTTACGCCAGGTCATGGGGAGTTAAACTGTGTAAGGAGTCTAAGGAAATCTCCCAGTCTAGAATGTTTTCCCTTTCCTGACCACCAGTACGGAAGCAGTCTGACTTATGGTCCTAAGACAGCCAGAGAAAAGAAAAACATATGGATGAAGCTTAGTGTCACTGCCATTAGCCCTCCATCTCATTATAAGTACTCATAACTTATTTGACAAATCTGTTCTAGACGCATCCAGGTTCCTTCTTGACTTGGATTTTTTTACTAGAAGTAATCTAAAAGGAAATGTTTCCAGGGTCAGCTCTACTTTTATACTATTTCTCCAAAAAAAAAAACAAGCTTTCAGCTTCGTCAGTTTACATAACTGCAGCTGCTACTAAAAATTATAACATTACCTTGTCTTTTCATTGTCTTGGCATAATTACAAACTTCCTGGGGCAAATAATTTACATGGAACTTATTTAGTATTATAAAATAGTATGACATTTAGTATTATAAAATAATACCAGGATGCCAAAAAAATGTATACAAGTGGACGCTTTGGTCAACGTTGCTCAAGCATTAGTTTGCTGTAATCAGAAGTGCCTGGACGCTGATAGCAACCACTTTGAGCACCTCTTGTAATCGCAGAAGTCAAATGTGACTTGTATTCATCTTTTGTTATCTGTATATATTGAGTATTACGATTTTAATACAGTTTTCCTTCCTTAAAATGTGTATACATTTTTTGGCACTCACTGTATATACATGATAAATGTACAAATTTAAATATCAAATTTATGAAATAAATTATTCTGGTACTTCTGGAAATCCAAAGCACCCAGATTTTACCCGTGCCTCTAGAACAAAATTAATTTATCAAAAAATTGCTATGTCTACTTTGGAATATTCCTACACAGAAAACCACCAGTTATGCAAGCACTCCTTTATTCTTGACCTTTCTGTCAAAGTCAGACAGTTTTCACATTCCTTACATTCTCAGAGACAAGATAAAATATTCCTCAACAAAAACTTGCAAACCTAAAAACATACTGCAATCAAATGAACAACTGAAAATATTGGGAGGTGGAGCAATTTTTACACTGCACTGTTACTCAAAGTAATCCTAAAACATTCTCATTTGGTTTCAAAGAAATACCAATGCTTACTTTCCTGACCTTTGCAACCTTCTCAAATAGAAAATTTTGAAAAATAATTACTAATTAAAATAGCTTTCATACTTTTAAAATACCATAATGGTGTTTCTCAGAGAAACGTTTATTTTTCATCTTGCTCTATAGTGTCATCCTATAATCCATTAACCTGAAAATTCTCCTCCCTTCTCAGACTTATAGGACAAAATCCCAGTAGCCTCTGGATGACCTAGTAATACCATACGGGAACCAGTAAGGTTACTGGTTCAATAACCAATGGATAATTGTATTAGAACAAGTTTGAAAATAGCACTGCCAATTCCACTCTTCAGCCTGCTCTGCCTCTAAAAAAAATATATCGATCAAAACATTGACTATGACCCAAGTAGTTAGAAATGCTGGGAAAGAACAGATCTTTGGGGAAACAAGTGAGGAGGTTCACAAGAAAAGAACCACAGGGCAAATAAACCTCATTAGCCACATCCATAAGTATGAAAAATCCCGAAAATTTCTGCATAGGGTTAAATGGCTGCCTGAATAATAACAATTTGATTTTAACCAGGCAAAAGAAATCATTATCTTTTCAGCTAAGTGAACAAAAAATTTTCCCAATGATATATTCATTTCCTAAATGTTCCCAGGATTCACAGAGTCAAAAAGCAGAACATTTTTGGCTTGATATCCAAAGAATGCCAGGTAAAAATAAAGAGCTGTTTACACCATGAATGGATTTACATCAGAATGTCCACATCAACCTATTTTAGAAGAGTATGAAGGAAGAATAAATGTAACTGTATATTTCTGTTAGATCACATTCCATGGGAAAAGTTCACTGCACTTTCAACCAAACTCCATCAAACAGAATAAGGCATTTCAATCATCGTAAAATTTTTGAAAGTCTCCGTTACCTTTGAAAAGCGAGCATTTATCCATTTGGTAAAAGTTTTCTTCTGCACGTCATTGTGTTCATCTGTGAAGGGAAAAAGGAGAGAGAAAAGTATGAGCTATTGTACCTTTAGTAAGGGTGCTAAATAAGATCATCTCCATCCTGGACAATTTTAAATAGCGCTGTTAGTAGAGTTCATGAGACGCAATGATCCACAGCTAAGGAAGGACGTGATGGCTGACGGGTCAGCATGTGGAGCCCGAGAAAGCCGGTAGCAATCGGAGTCTCAGGCACCTTGCCCAAGGGAGCTGGCTCTTCACCCTAAGCGATGACACACGGCCACCAGCCATTAAATCCACCGTTGTGGGATAGAACCAGGACCTCACTTGTGAACTACTATATGCAATACAGAGTCACATTTTGTTGAAGTAAAATTTCAGCATGATAAAAATGTTTGCATGTTAATCAAAAAATTCATGTTTCCCTCCTTTTCATACAAGTCCTACACCTCCCAGGAAAAAACTAGTATAAGGTTTAGGGTAAGTATAATATAAGGTTCATAGTCAATTAACCTGTTTTCCTGTAGTAAAACTCACTTGGCAAGGTTTTAATGATCTTATTCTATAAAAACAACCTACACATTTTGCAAATAGAGAAATCGGTCATTTTTTTAAAAAAATGATCAACTTTGGTTTCGATTACAAATTCATTTTCCAAGGCACAACAAATGAAAGTTGACTTTAAAACACTAAAGCATCCTGAACTTCTTGAAGATGGGCAGTTATTTAGTTGGTTATAAGGAGACTGGGTGGTATACCTAAGAGAGCAAAGGGCTTTCAAAGCACACAGACCACATCGCAAACTACTTATCCTGTGGCCTTGGTAAGTCGTCCTAACATCTCCGAGTTCTCATCTGTAAAATGCGGATGAATAGCACCCAGCTTGTAAGGGCACAGTGAGGATTAGTGAACATAAACAGAAAATACTCGGCAAAGAGCTGGTATTCAGTTCTGTTGTTCTTGTTCTTGCTATAATTATTATAATATACGTGTAAACAAGGCCAATAAACATCCATTTTACCCTTTCTTTTACTTCTAATCATATCCTTTTCAACTGCTTTCCAATTCTCTATTACAGCCAGCAAGACGCGTTGGCTTAAATCCTACAAAGCAGCATGTTAGCAATCTCTAAGTAGTTCTGAAAGCTGCCCAAGGAGGGTTTGGAAGAGTGCAGAAAGCTGTGGTTTTGTGTAGCTATATAACCTGCTCGTTCCTCTACCATCCACACTGCCAGGCTGCCTCCCACATGACAACAGGAAATAATAACAGAGAAGGCCCTGCCCTGCATGTGTCAGTCTGAAGGGGCTTCCTTCCACACAGACCTCACTCATCTCTAACAGCAGAATTGGAAGTTCACCCCCTACTTCACCACGTCTGTGGTATCTTTGGTGCTTACTCTCTGCTGGAAGGAGAGTTTGTCATTAAAAGGCCCTTCCTGGAATAAATATAGCAGCAGCTTCAGAAAAGAGTACACTTCAACAGATCCATAAAGGTAATTGGAGATTGACGCCAAGACACAAAGGGGGCAATTGGATGAAAAACAAAACTGCTCTCTAAGAAACTTCTTGATGTTAATTGTGCTGACAGGAGGCCTTCCTTCCAGAAAGGAAAAGGTAGTCAGCATCAGCCCCGCTTTCAGGCTTTCTGCTATCTGATCAGTGCCACGTATAACACATTTATTAACCAAGAGAACTTGCTTACACACTTTGAATGTCCCAACCTTGACCATCACACCCAAGAAGGACAAACCTGAGATTATATACAGAACATAAGGCAGCCAGACACCAACCTGAAGAGGCACTACACCAGCCCCACCAATATGGATTCCGTATTAAATATTTGTGTTTGGAGCACTTGGAAAATGTAATTATTTGTCCCACTACCTGACAAGCATTTATTTTTATAAATTTTGCCATATCTATGATTCTTTAATGCTATGAACAAAATATATACATAATGGCCATAAATTCTCTAAATTTCTAATCTTCATACAACTTAAGAATGCTTGATCATAAAAATGGGGAAATTTGTAAGGGATAAATATTACCTTTTTTTTTCTTAACCTCTTTTCTAGGCATTTTGCCTTCTTATTTTCAAAAACATATTAAATTATCTAATACTATACAGGTTCCCCTCCAGGTATAGAGTAGACAAAGATATTAGTGCCTGTCACCTTATCAAATGATAAATAAGGCCTTTCAATTTTATCACATGTAGGCCGGCCCGGTGGCTCAAGCGGTTGGAGCTCCATGCTCCTAACGCCAAAGGCTGCCAGTTCAATTCCCACATGGGCCATTGGGCTCTCAACCACAAGGTTGCCAGTTTCACTCCTTGACTCCTGCAAGGGATGGTGCGCTCTGCCTCCTGCAACTATGATTGAACACGGCACCTTAAGCTGAGCTGCCGCTGAGCTCCCGGATGGCTCAGTTGGTTGGAGCACGGGCTCTCAACCATAACATTACTGGTTCGACACCCGCTAGGGATGGTGGGCTGTGCCCCCTGCAACTAACAACAGCAACTGGACCTGGAGCTGAGCTGCGCCCTCCACAACTACAATTGAAAGGACAACAACTTGACTTGGAAAAAATCCTGGACGTACACATTGTTCCCCAATAAAGTCCTATTCCCCTTCCCCAATAAAAAATCTTTTTAAAAAATGTTTTATCACATATAGAGTGAAATCAAATTTTAAAAATAGATTACTACCATACAGAGATGTTTGTAAAAAATTAATAAGGTCTTTGATCTTTGGGTCTAATCAAAGTCTGAATATGAACCTAAGTAACTGACATGAAATAAAATATTTGTAAAATATAAATTATTGAACACAAACATTTCAAAAATACTTCAGAATTTATATAAAACTCTATATTCACTTTCATGATACAGCTAAAGAGGAAAAAAAGAAGTTTCATATTTCAATAAGCCTTTGTTCAAGCGTATACACACACACACACACACACACACACACACACACACACACTCACCCCTTATTTCCTACCAGATAGGAATTCAGTTAAATAGGAATTTGCCTGCAGCTTTTCAATTATGAGATTAAAAATATAACAAATTTGGAACACACACTAGTATAGAACCGCCTTCCACACCACAACAATTAAAGTGTCAAACTTAGCCCAGGTCTCCGTATCAGAGAGGTAAAAATATGCTGCCAAAGTGGTAGCAAGACAACTAAAAATCTAAGTCATGCTATTCTGATCAATCATTTTGCCTCCCCAGAAATTAATACAGAATTTCAAGTCTCAAATTTGCTCGACTCTCCATTATCAAGCCATTAATTATTTTAATTTCTCCAAAACAAAAATGTGTGTGCAGACAACACAAACTTACATATAGCTATTTATATATGTATTAAATGAATGAGTCTAATTTATGTTCTAAATATATTCTTTCAGGTTTCCAAACAAGTATTTTTTGTGGTTGTTGTGTTGTTGTTGTTTTAATTTGGATTTTAGAAAAACATTTCGTTTTGAAAGCCCTTCCTGGCTTAGTAAATCTTACCCATTATCGACCTTTCTCCATTATGGGGACAAACATGAGACTGAATTAGGAGAAGAAAAATGTGTTAAATCCCTTAAGGCTTTTACAAATTCTTCCTCTAAATATTTTGCTCTTCTTAAAATGCTTTTGACATGCTCATGCAGATCCAAGGGCCTTGGTGGCTGCCTCGCCTGGAATTTTATTTCTGTGATGGGTAAAAGAAATGAAGCAAGAAACATCAGCCAATCTGCCTGATAAATCTTCAAGAGAACTAGTTTGAAAGTTTTTTCACTTCACCAGCTCAAAGGCATATCAAAAATTCCTTTAGCAGAACTTAGCAACAAACCTCAATTTAAATTTTAAACTGGAAATATGGCAGAGAATTAGCAGTTGTTTGCCCTATGGAAACACACAGGTCTCAGGAACACGTGCACCACTATTAAAACTCAACCATTAGAGAGAAAGCAGGACCCTCTAACATTTTCAAAGCAACTGAAGAGTGCCCAATTCACTAGCGATACCCTGAGTTCCATAAAATGCAGCTATTCAGAAAAGAAGTCCCTAGGCTTTAGGTCAAAAAAGAAATGTCCTGTTGGATGATTTCACAAACTTGGACTGATTTTAAAATTGAAGCCTCTTTCACGAAATTTAATACAACTTAGAACGTCAGTTGCTCATTAGCAAAAGAGACGATTTTGGAAGCAATGAAAGCATTTCAGACCATACTCCCACCTCTTTTTCTAAGTACTGTTTGAAACAACCCCAAAATAAATCTACTACTAAAGCTTGGACATGTCATTCTCCTGTCTTATTTTCTCAGTCCCAATTTTTTTGGTCTCTAAAAAACACCAATTCATTTATTCAAACAATATGTATTAAAATATCATCCAGAAACAAAAATATTATGTAATGATTTGTAAAGTACTATAAATATATAGGCAATGAAGCAGAGACAAGAGGAAGCAGATGATTAGCAAGCAGAGTACTTAAACTCCGGAGTTCGTTTCAAAATCTGACATCCTCAGAGGACCTGAGGGAAAACATAAAAACTGAAAATGTGCTTTGCAAAACTGTCAAAACTACTTACGTGTATAAGACATTGAGACAATTAACATGTCAAACGACATGTTTGTAAGTTTATCGCATTTATACTTTGAAGTTATTCAAGCTAAAAACTGCATTTAAAATAGACGTTTGCTTCACTCTGGACAAAACAAGTTGATGGTCTCTCTGGGAGGCATGGAGATGGATGGAGTGAGAAAGAAGAGGAAACAACTACACTTTTCAAATGAGAAGCTGAGACCCAGGGACAAAAGTTACATGAATCACCCCGGTACCCAACAACAAGTAGTAGAGTCACAAACGAAACCTAGTTAGCATGACCCATCCACTCTGCACCAAAACTCATTAAAATGATGGAGCCCCATCTTAACTGAATACAGAATTCGCATCATTTTCATCACTGGAGGACAATGTATGTTCCGGCTGAGCACCAACCCAATCCACCCAAACCGCCCACCTTACTATCACAGATTCACAGTGTTATAAGAGCACCTGATCCAACCCCACCCTGAGACCAGAACTGTCAGAAGCTTATCCCATGCTATGCAGTTAGTTGGCTCTACAAATCCAGTCAGGAGCCAGGTCTCCTTACCTAATACTCCTCTTGCTCTCAACATTACCTTTTTTTCTAATCTCTATATTCAGATATGAGTCACAAACCATATAATTCAGCCATTTAAAGTTTGTAATTCAGTGGTTTTTGGTATATTACATTATTAATTTTTTAAATTGTGGTAAAATACATATAACATAAAAGTTGCCACTATATCAAAATGCATGATTCAGTGGCGTTAATGACACCCACAGTGTTGTGCAACCATTGCCACTATCTAGTTCCCAAACTTTTTCATACACGTAAATAGAAACTCTGTAAGGGCCTTCCCTCAGGCCTTGGTAACCTCTAATCTTTCTCGCTGTGTATTTGCCTCTTCTAGATTTTTCACAGAAGTAGAATCACAAAATATCTGTCCTGCCCTGTCTGGCTTATTTCACTTAGCATAGTGTTTTCAAGGTCCAACCATGCTGCTGCAAGTGTCTGAATCTCATTCCTTTTTAAGGCTGAATAATAATAGTTTGTTGCATGTAGATGCCACATTATATTTATCCATTCATCTGTTGGTGGACACTTGGGTTGTTTCTACCTTTTGGCTATTGTGAATAAGGCTACAAAGAAAACTGGCATATTGGTATCTGTTTAAGTCCCTTAAGTGGCTTTCAGTTCCTTTGCATAAACTATACCTAGGAGTGGAACAGCTGGATCGTATGGTAATTCTGTGTTTAGATTTTTGAGGAACTGCCAAACTGTTTTCCATAACAGATGCACCATTTTGCACTCCTACCAGCAATTGTACATGGGTTTCAATTTCTCCACATCCTCACTAACACTTATTTTCCTCTTTTTATTATTATAGCCATCCTCGTAAGTGCGCAATGGTATGTTGTGGTTTGGATTTGCATTTCTCTAATGAGTAATGATGCTGACCATAAGATTGCGTTCTGAAAATGCAAAAACTCCAACTTTGAGATATCCTGAAGACTTTCTGAAAAGCCCAAGTTCAATAGCATGATACCCCAAGTAGCTGAGGTGCAGAGATAGCTCTTTTGCATTTAATCCACACGATACTGCGAAATGATTAATCTACTTCCGAAGATTTATTTTCAGAATTAAATATATCTATTAATTCTTGACCATCTTCTAATTTTAGAGTTTACTTATCTCTTACTTACTTTTTCCCTGAGGAGCTCCTCAAGTTTTTTAAACAAAGGCATAGGAAGACAAGTGAAAATGTGTTCCTACTTTCACTTTCTAGAGCTGCTAAACTTAACCTGAAGAATCTCTGGGAGATTTATAGGAATCTGGCCTTGTTTGAAACCTTCTCTCCAGAAATATCCCTTGGAAAACTCTTAACACCTTTGACATCAACCATAGTATGTGTTTTGCAAATGCAAAAAAATAAGGACTCAATTTATGGGAAAAGAAATTGTACATTTTACATACAAACACTTCACTTTGGATCTTGGTCCTGGGAACGAAAGAGTTTTATGAAAATCACTTGAAATGTCACAGGACAAGGAGAGGTTATTTAGGAGTTGCTGAATGAGTCATAAGGATGATGAATCACTGTCATGGAAAGCCAATAGAAAGTATTTTTTATTTATTGACAAGAGTTAGTTATTTTTAAAATTTCTGTAAAATTTGATTCCTCATTTTATTCCTATTAAAGATCTATTGTGTTCTACAAACTGTCTACAGAAGTCTCAAAAAAGAGTGACTGTTTCATATACATATATCTCTAGATGTATGAAAATTCATGTAAATTTGCATGAATTTTCATGGGAGTGGAGAAAAAAATTTTCTGACTGTAAAAAACATTCCAGTGACCTGACTTCAGACTTTGTCATGACAAGTTCTAATTTCCAAAATAGGAAAAAACAACATGTCTTTTCAAGACTGCTAAACATTCAGTGTTTTTCTGATTTTAATTACTTTATTATTTTCCCCATATTATGAGGAATCCAAGAGATTCTTTTAGAGTCCTCATAAGCCCATATGATAAAACAATAAAATAACCAAGAAATAGTAATTCTCAAACTAAAAATTTTATAGAAAAAGACGACACTTTCAGTACTCACATAGCTCCCTGCACTCCTACGTAGGAATGCTATTATTGTCTATAGAGCTGGTGTAGAAAACCTTTACCTGTGTACAGTATGTCTTCTAAATCACGACTTTGGGTCGTCACATTCAGAGATATATATAGCTGTAGATATGAGATATATATACATACATATATTTATTAATCAGTGAATGAGCTTTGTAGATGCCAATGATAACCTTCCAAAGCCAACAACTCCAGTGCATTAAAAGGCGTGGCAATAGGGTTTGGTTTCCCTCCTTTGAACTACTTCCGTTGTGTCAGGGCCCATATAAATACCTTGGGACAGAGGGAGACCCATACAACAACAACCCATATAAGCATGAGTGCTGTCTTTCAATTGAGCTAAGCAGAAAGTCCCCAGGTCGCCGCAAAGAGCAATGTGACCTCAAAGAACTTGAGAATTAAAAAAAAAAAAAAAAAACATATTCCAAGATTCTAGACCCTTGCAAAAGTCTAGACAACCGGAGAGGATGAACATTCCTGCAAACAGAGCTACCAGGCTTCTTACAACACCCCAACATTTGGAGGGTCACGGGGGCTGGGACTCTTCCCTTCTTTCTCTCCTCTTCATCTTCAGTACCCACCTCTTTCTTCTGCCCGCCTCGCTTCTTTGAACATCCAAACCTTCCTCCATCCTGCCTCCCTGAATATTCTTTTACAATGCCCATCGCTGGACCTGCCTTGGCCTGGGTCATCATTCTGCAATGCTCAGCCATAGGGCCTGCCTTCCTCCTGCCTGCGTGGGTCCTGGCTCCCCTGCAACAATCCAAGTGCCAAGTGAGTCTGTTTCTTCTATTTCTTTTATGGCATATCTTTTTGCATCTTTTCTCTCTCTTCTTGAAATCTCCTGTGAGACGTCTATCGTATATTCATATGTTAAAAGATTTCAACATACAAAGGGTAATGTTATGTTTCTGTTAGTTTAAGTCAGAGGCTTCAAACATTGTGTGTTCCTGAACCTCTAAAAGAATTCCCATGCACATTTTTAAGTTAACAACTAATATTTGTGGTGAATTTAAACAGGTAAGAAAATGTAATTTCCAGCATACTGTTAAGGAGTTGCAAATTTAGCTCATTCAATTAATAGAAAACGTCTCCTCTAGTACCCTAATTGGCAAAACTAGTCCTCACTGTCAAACTAATCAGCTAAATCACACTTAATTTCTGACAAGGGAAGTATGACTTTAGTTTTCTATTTAAAAACCACATTCATATGTATCTCCCGGGCAACAGCTCACATCAGAATTCTCATTCTAAAATGGATGGATAAAGATGGCGGGCACAAAGCCTTGTCCCAGATGCAATTAGGCACTGACCATTTTAATAATTTTTAAGGGAGTGTTATTATTGGCTTTGTATTCTTAAATTGTCCCCTAATTTGGTGCCTTACCACAATGTAACTCAGTAAGATTTGGGGAGGGAGAAAGGTGTTTCTTTCTTTTGTAAAGTGGAGGAAGGGAATCCTGAAAGGAATGATGGGAAAGGAGAAGGCAGGTACCTAAGAGGCTTCCTCAGATCCTTAACTACTGGAAAAGCTGGTCCCAGGGCGACACACATATTCCTGTGTGCAAACCGCTCTAGAGGCTCGCAGTTGTCCCAATCCAGGGTAACACTCCAGAGAAAATTGTGAGCTGCAATTTAATGAGAAAGGCTAAACTCTAGAGGTGGCCACTAGAAAGGCACCAGCTATCTTTGTTACCATTAACACCAGAGACTTTGCTAATTAATTTAATGAATGTGATAAATGTGTTTTTACTGTAGCTTGAGAATTGGCAAAACTAGAACATTAGAAACATTCTCCCACTGGTGAATTTAATGTTATTTAGTGAACGTGAATTGGCCAAAATATTTTATTGACATCTCCCACCCCTGATTAAACAGAATAAAAATCTAGCAAGTGTAGGGAGGCTAGAACCTCAAGGCCCTGTGTTCAGCCATTGGCTAGGATGATTCTAGTCACGCGGTGCTGGCTAAATCCTGTAACTAAGTCCTCTCTCTACAACATCCTTGTCCAATAGAAATACAATGTGAGCCGTATACATGATTTTCAAATTTCTAGTAGCTACATGAAAAAAGAGGTAAAATTAATTTTAGTAATATGCTATTTAACCCAATAGATCCAAAATATTATCATTGCAGCATGTACTCAATATTTCAAAAACTACTGATATTTGACATTCTCTTTTTCTTACTAAGTCTTTGAAATCCAGTGTGTGTTTCACGTTTACAACACATCTCAACTCAGAGTACGTACAGTTCAGGGGCTCAGTAGCCATAGCCCTGCATTGCCCAGCACTAAAATATTGCTGCAGTTACTTGAACTAAAACGTCCTGTTCTGCAAAAGGACAGAGAGCTGCAGCTTACCAAGCTTACGAAATGGATTGCGTGAACTCTGTTGAACCTGCTTGCTAATAATGATCGTTCAACGAATGCCAGTGCGCCTGGCAGATCTGCTCTGAAGCTTGCCTCTGTTATAACCCTGACAGTGGGACAATGGGTATCCCCCACACCCAACTTTTAAGCACTGGGAATTAACATTACTGAGCAAAAAGAAAGCAAAAATTAACAATTGTGCACGACCAAATTGGTTGAAATCATTTTGTAAGACTTCTAGTCCAATAAATAGACACAATAAGAATTGGAAATATTTTCAACCCTTTGTTATATTCATCACTTAAAGTTCTATACGTCCTATTCATTTAATGAAAATTAGTTGTTCAATCTATTATGTGGAAAACACTGTACAAAGAAAAAAAGAGTACCATTTAGGGAGCACCAGATCATATTTTACTGGACACCTCCTATGTCTGTCCAAAAAGAGATCCAGGTGCTGCTTTCAAGAAGCTATGGGGTGAAGGGTGAGATAAGTATATAGATAATTATAACTTACGTATTAGGTACAAATACCTTCATAAATTCATAGGAAAAGTATTTCTTCTTGATGGGGGTGAAGAGGAGATCAGAGAAAGAGTCAAGGAATAAGTCGCATTTGATTTAGGCCTTGCATTGATATGTTTGAGGCATGTACAAAAGGTTGGAAAGGGCATCTGCGGAACAGAGAACAGCAGACGCCAAGTTTAAAAGGCATGAAAGGGCAGGACACACAGACAAAATTGAGTAGTTTTTCTGGCTGGATGGCTTTTGGAACAGAGCAGCAATGCCACTGAATTTTGGAAATAGGCTGCAGCTAGATTGCAGAGGGTTTTGAATATCAAGCTAAGGGTTTAACAAAGCAAGCAATGTGGGCCACTGATTTTTTTTCTGAGCAAAGGAGTGATGCGATCGTAAGTGTGCTGTAGATGAGTTTAATATGAAAATTGGGTTAGTAGCGAGAGAGACTGGGAGAAAGGAAGCTATTTTGAGGCTTCGTATTATAACGGCCCACGCTAGACATCTGAAAGCCGTAGTAGTAGAGTAGCAGTGAGATTAGAAAGGAATAGATGGATGCATGAGGTAGTGACCTATGGAGGTAAGGTTGACGGAACCTGACTACCAAAATATTGTACGGGTAATGAAGGAGAGAGAGAAGTCAAAAAACTTCCCAGGCTTTGGGGTAACTTGAAGGATGGTAGTGCCTCTCCATTTGGGGAAAAAAAAGAAAAAAGGCACAGGAGAGGAGACAGTTCTTCTTTGTCCCTAATGAGTTAAATGTTAGCATGATATTCAGGTGAAGATATGCGTATCAAGCAAGTCCATGAAAACGCAAGACTAGATCAGACAGGAGACGGTCTTCACATAAGAGACACTATCTCAAAAGCTCAGAAGCTCACCTTTTCAAAGGAAAGGCATATTCAACAGTGTTAAAGCAAGCAACGGGAGAAGTCGGGGGAAATGAGGCCTGAAAAAAGATAAGTGAATTTGACCGCTAAAAACCAGCTGGCATACGATGTGGTGAGGAACAGAGAAGCTGGGTTTAGGGCTGGCAGACATGTGAATTATTATAAGTTTTCCTGGAGCAATATGACAATATTTCAAACAAAAATATTTTTACATTATATAAGCACTGACTCAGAAATTCTGGAAATGTATCTTAAGGAAATACTTAGACACACAAATATTTAGATAAATTTAAAAGGATGTTCTTCAAAGTACTCTCCATAATTGGAAGAAACCGTAAACAATTGGAATGTCCATTCATGGAGATTGTTTAAATGTATATTTTCATGCATAAATACAGCCCTTAAAAATGACACTATAAGGAAGACTATTTAAAGAAAAAATAGGAGGATTTTCACAACATATTAAGGAATAAAAGAGTTGGTCATTAAAGACTCTATACAGTGTTTCATTTATATATTGCATGCATATATGATTAGAAAGACAAGAATCAAAATATTAGCACTGTTTATTTCTAAGAAGACCTAGAGAGATTCTTATATTCTATTTTTACTAGCTATACATGCTAATTTTTATAATAAATATATAATACTTCTGTATTTTTTTTTTGAAAGCACCCATCCTGCAAAAGGTGTGTTTTTCTCCACTTGAATGTAGGCAAGTAGGAAGGGAAAAGAATTTGGAGCTAAAAAATAAATGGGGCTGAGAGAAGGTCTGTCTGTCTGCTTTGGAGGGGGATGGCAAGAATAAGAGAGACTTCTGCATATCTGTAATTATACGTAGACAGGAAGGATCTAGGAAGGAGGGAGGGAGTTTGGATGCCAACACTCAACACACAAAAAGGGCTCTCTTAAATAAGGAGCCAAACACCACAGGATGGGGGAGAGAAATATATCAGGAGCCACCTTCCTCAGCTAGATGCAGTTAAGGTCACATAGTTCTAAAAATGAAACCCTCCAGGTTAAGTTGCTTTTACTTATATCCATCTCTCCAGTCAGTTTTCTACTTCAGTCTGAAGAGGTCATTAGCCAGATGTAAAATAACGGTGCCATCTCTTCCCATCTTCTAGCCTATTCACTATGGAAACACTGTTGAAGACAGAGTTGCATCATTCAAAATACACCTTCTGCAGTAAATTCAAGGATTTCTAGGTAAAATGGTCAGGGTAGTGATCAGTTGTTAAAATAAAAATACAGAAAATAGAAGATTAATGCAAACAAAAAATGTTACTACCGATCATGCCGAACTACCTAGACTTTCTCAAGGCCATAACATTTCACTCACTTTCATAGAAAGAACATACACCTGGGGGCAAAATAAGGAGTCTCCGTTCTTTGTTCACATATTTTAATGAAATTCCACCTGCTATAAATATAAATTTCAAAATAAGAAAAACTGAATATGTTAGAAGTACTTTTTAAATTTTTTCTATCTTAGAGTTAAAATGGTGAGCCATGACAAGTTAAAACAAAGATGTGAGATAATTTTCAAAAGAGAGAGAGTCAGTTTAATAACTGAATTTTCAAAATTTCAAGTCCATTAAAATGCAGTCCTTTGTCCAAGATAAATATTTATAATGAGCAGGGAAAACAAGCCAGAAAGGAAAACCATGTTTCCCTTTGAAACACCCAGCGGTAAAAATTTTTTCCCATGGACCTCACAGTGAAGAAACTGGTCCATGAGGCATAGCACTCTTCACTTAAAAGTATATAAGCTGAAAGTCAATGAATAAAATAACAACTATTTAGTATCATGTTGAAAAATGCATCCT
Source organism: Rhinolophus sinicus (assembly GCF_036562045.2). Lineage (NCBI taxonomy): Eukaryota > Metazoa > Chordata > Mammalia > Chiroptera > Rhinolophidae > Rhinolophus > Rhinolophus sinicus. Next base: position 165,515,404 of record NC_133755.1, on the reverse strand, counting down.
CTCTCACTTTCAATTTACATAGCTGTGTAAAAAGTTTGCATGAGCTGTTAATATTTTTTATTGAAAAGCTTATTTAGGTAGGGATGGACAAGGGACATAGATAAAATCCAGAGATTGAACAAAAATGCAAGAAACCTCATACTCAAGCCACTCTCCAACATGCCAATGTCATCCTCCATGATCATTTATCCTAAGTCACTGCTGAAAATTAGGAGCTGCCTCAAGTCAGCACTACCTTTACTTAATAGTCTTCTGTGGGCCTGACACTTGTTTGTCTTTTCTGAAAATTTGTAAATTCAGTCTGTGGGTATAGCAAACTTGGTCATTATTTTCCACGTAAAACAGCTCTTCCTTTTTTTTTTTTGTTTTTTTTGTCTTAAATGTACCTCTTTTAAGTATCAAAAAGTCCCGATTAATTTAACTTAGTTGAAGATTAATTTGATTAATTGAGTTGAAGAGTAGAAGAACAAGTTCCTGTTTGCTCTTCTGAAATAAATGCTTTATAGCCAGTCATTATAATTTCTTTTCACTTTCATCCTTGTAGCCTGAAGAGTCCTAATCATTTTAGTAAGTTTTAGAAAAACAGAAATCCAGAATTTTGGTATCCTTCTCTAGACGTTTCTCACTGTTAAATCATTTCTTAAGAGACCAGAATCTCAGAGCGTAACTCCTGTGTACAGTCAACACAGCTTTGCAATGGAAGGATAATGTCCTATATTTTCTCTCCTGTTTCCTTCCTAATGACACCCTAAAAACTAGGATCCTTTTGCACTGCAGCAACTCAATGACCAATGCTTTGTGAGAACACTACAATTACTCCTTCCCTTTCATGATCCTAGACTATACAAAATATAATTCATGATGACAAATTTTTCTTGAAGTTAGCAAGACAGTGAATCAAATAAAAAGGTTCAGACAGATACTCTTTCTTGAAAGCTTTAGCATTCTCTCAGGACAAGGGTAAGACAGCAAACCTGACTGAGTCCAATTAAAAGCACATGCAATAATACACCCAAAAGAACTGAAAGCAGGATCTCGAAGAAACAGCTGCAAATCCATTTTCACAGCAGCATCACCCACAATAGCTAGAAGGTAGAAGTAACCCACATGTCCTTGATGGATAAATGGATAAACAAAATGTGGTATACACGTACAATGGAATATTGGTCAGCGCTTCAAAAGGAAGAACATTCTGACACATGCTACGACATGGATGAACCTTGAAGACACTGCTAAGTGAAATAAGCCAGTCATAAAATGATAAATACTATATGACTCCATTTATATGAGGTACCTACAGTAGTCAAATTTATATAGACAGGAAGAAGTATGGTGGCTGCCACAGTCTGGAGAGAGAGGAGAATTGGGAGTTATTGTTTAATAGGGACGGAGTTTCCATTTTACAAGATGAAGAGTTATAGAGATAGATGGTGATGATGACGATCGCACAACAATGTAAATGTACTTAATACCACTGAACAGTTCACTTAAAAATGGTTAACACAGTAAATGTTATGTTATATGCAATGTACCCCCAAAAATGGGGGGAAGCACATGCAATAAACATTTTTCATTTTTGTTTCAACTTGATTTTCAAAGAGATATTGAGTATGTTTCAATTCATACATTCCTCAACAAGACAAAGGGGGAAATTTCACTTGGTTCCAATTTCATCTTTTAAAACTCTTATTTTCAACGTATCATTCGTTTTGGCATATGAATGCAGGTATTCTAAATTCTAGAATCAGAGTTGTTTTCACCATGACCATGTCTCTAGATATATTACTGAAGAGGGAAATGTCTATTCAAACTCATTGTGGTAGATACTGTTCCACCCAACAACCTTTCTCCCCTTCTTTCTTATAAGTCTAATCTCATTTTTTCCCTGAAGCAAAGTGGGCAGTGACAATATTCACTTTCCCTTGCAATTAGGGATAACCTTATGGCTCAGTCTTGGCCAAAGGTGAGCAAAAGGGTGTTGGGTGGAACTTCCAGCCAAGCTATTATTTCCGCGACAAAAACTACGAGATTCAGCTGGCGTAAACATTCTACCCTTGGCCTTCCATCTTTCTCCAGGAAGACAGAAGCAGCCAGTGTCCCTGAACAGGTAACCAGCCTTGGATTGCCTACCTACAGACTGAAGGTTACTGCAGAAAAATGAATTCTTCTCAATTAAGCCAGAGTAGTAGAGTTTCTCTTACTCGCAGGTAAACTCATTTGTATTTCAATTTGTTACCACTGAGTTAATAAGTCTGAGGGAAGAAAGTCAGGAATATTTCTAATCTAGAAGATGGAGTTAGATATCTACCTTTGTAAAAGGGACATTGATAAGACTAAAATGTAACAGCCCCCACGTCACTAACCCCATCTGAGAGGTAATGCTAAAAGACAGATGCTTAGAATAGTGAGATGAGTGCGTGGACGATGCTGTCAGAGCCTCAATCCACACATAATCTTTTCTTTCTTTTTTCATTAGTTTCAGGCACACAAAACAACATAATGACTAGACATTTACACCCCCTCAAAAAGCGATAACCCCAACAAGTGAACTACCCATCTGACACCATACATAGCTATTATAATACCATTGTAATATATTCCCTATGCTGTACTCTACATCCCATGACCACACACACACACACACACACACACACACACACACACACACACTTATATACTTAATTATAGTTGACATTCAATATTATTTTATATTAGTTTCAGGTGTACAGTGCAGTGGTTAGGCATTTATATAATCTATGAAATGATCCCCACAATAAGCCCAGTACTGATCTGACACCTTACATAGTCTTTACAGTACATTATTGCTACTGTACTTCACATCCCCATGACTATTTTGTAACTATCAATTTGTACTTCCTAATCCCTTTACCTTTCTCACTCTTTCTCCCATCCCCTCCCATCTAGCAACCATCAGTTTGTTCTCTGTATCTATGAGTCTTTTTCTGTTTTGTTTGCTCATTTATTCTGTTCTTTAGATTACACATATAAGATCATATGGTATTTGTCTTTCTCAGTCTGACTTATTTCACCTAGCATAATATCCTCTAGATCCATCCATGTTGTTGCAAATGGTAAGATTTCGTTCTCTTTTATGGCAGAGTAATACTCCATTGTATAAATGTACCACAGCTTCTTTATCCAATCATCCGTGGATGAGTATTTTGGTTGTTTTTCCATATCTTGACTATTGTGAATAGCACTGCAGTAAACATAGGGCTGCATAATTTTTTCGAAGTAGTGTTTTGGATTTCTTTGGATAAGTGCCTAGGAGAGCAACTGCTGGATCATAACCTAGTTCTAGTTGTAATTTTTTGAGGAACCTCCATACTGTTTTCCGTAGTGACTGCACGAATTTGCAATCCCACCGACAGTGCACAAGGGTTCCCTTTGCTCCACATCCTCACCAACACTTGTCTGTTCATTTTTTGATGACAGCTGTTCTGACAGGAGTCAGGTTACGGTATCTCATTGTGGTTTTTATTTGCAATCGTTTTTCTTAATAAAACTAACATTTATTAAATGTTTACTGAGGCCAGACAAAGGGATGCTCACTTAATCCCAACACCCTTACAAGGTAGCTCCTGTAGTCCCACTACTGCTTTTTAACAGCTTTGGGCCTTCACTCATTCAACAGCTCTGATTGTCCTCCAAAGTACAAGGGGGAGAAACAATGCAACACTGACATGGCTAAAGAGAGAATAAAAGATAATATACTTGAAATATGTAGCAAGGGGCACATGGTTAATTCTCAATAAAAAGTAACTGTCATCATCATTGTCACAAAGAATAGCCTATGGCACAAATTCTCAGATACAGCTAAACATCAGAACCCCCTGGAGAATGTCCTCAAAATACACATTCCTTGACCCAAACCAGGCTTGGTGAGTCAGGGGGAACCCAGTCGTACAGAGATGTGGTGACAACTCCGGTCTAAGGGAATGCTAACCACCATTTTCTCAGGATACTGCAATCGTCACCACTTTGTTAGACCAAACCACCAGAAAGCGTAGAAGCCGAAGCCACACAGAGGACTCTGCCTCCTGCCCACACAACTGCTTTCACAGAGCCTGCATTTAAACGTGTGCTCTCCGCTTTCACTAAGATTTAAGAACATCTCAGTCGTTTATGTGAGATGGCTTTACAGGGCCATGTGCATCCCATCCTCTCACTTTGGGGACCAGGAGTGAGGCAGGCTGTCCCGACCAATCAGAGTTCTGCTTTCTCCCGGACAGCGGTGCTACTTCACACACTCACTGTATCACTGTCTTGGTTGGCAGGAGGGTCAGCGCAGAGGCTGCTACTACAGTTCTCCTCAGTCACATTTTAAGTATCATTGGTGTAAGTACTATTTTAACTCTTTGGCTTTGCTTTGGGAGGACATCTGAAAACATGTTATCACAAAATCAATCTACATGAATTAAGGAAGATTTAGACAAGCAAAAGAAAGAACATTTAAATCACCCATTTTCCCTCCACGCAGGGATAACCCCCATGAATGTGTTTGTGTCCATCCTCCTGGACATTTTGGGTTTTTCGTTTTGCTGTTTTGTGGGGTTTTTTTACAAAAATTAAATGAAAAAGAAAATACATCGCATTTTATAGCCTTCACTTAAAATACATTATGAGGAGCCGGCCCGGTGGCTCAGAGCTCCATGCTCCTAACTCCAAAGGCTGCCGGTTCAATTCCCACATGGGCCAGTGGGCTCTCAACCACAAGGTTGCCAGTTCAATTCCTCGAGTCCCTCAAGGGATGGTGGGCTCCGCCCCCTGCAACTAAGATTGAACACGGCACCTGCCTCCCGGATGGCTCAGTTGGTTGGAGCACATCCTCTCAACCACAAGGTTGCCGGTTGACTCCCGCAAGGGATGGTGGGCTGCGCCCCCTTCAACTAGAAACGGCAACTGGACCTAGAGCTGAGCTGCGCCCTCCACAACTAAGACTGAAAGGAAACAACTTGAAGCTGAGCTGCACCCTCCACAACTAAGATTGAAAGGACAACAACTTGACTTGGAAAAATGGCCTGGAATTACATACTGTTCCCCAATAAAAGTCCTGTTCCCCTGTCCCAATAAAAAAAAAAAAAGGCAATTCTTTAAAAATAAAAATAAAAATACATTATGAGCATGCTTCCATGACAGTACATACTCTTTCATAACATCATTTTTAAATCTCCACAGGCATTTTATTGACTGGACAGTCAGCAATTTATTTACCTCTACCACCCTGTTATTGTACATCCTTAATGCTGTTTCCTGTTTTTAATTTTATCAGCATTTCTGTAATAAACATATTTAGCTTTAAACTTTTGTACACATACGTTACTTATTTATTTAATCATCCTTTCATTCATTCAAGGACAAATTCTTAAAGTCAAAGTCAGATCGCCATCACAGTAGCTTTCTACAAAATAAACCACTCTCTGCCTCTCATAACACTCTTTCCTTGTCTTTCCAAATTCAACTTCCTCCTTCTCCTCTGCTCTTCTACAGCAGGTCCCCTAAATGTCAGCTTTCCTAAGCAATCGGTCCCAGGCCTCATCTCAATTTATTCATTCTTACTACATAGTCTCCAGTCTACTCTCCTAGTTTCAAGCACCATCTACGTGTAAAAGTTCCAATGTGTACTTCCAACCCAAACGTCTCTACTAAATTACAAAATTACGAGTAATGGCTTTAAAATATGTTCACAAATGATTTGCTAGTCCACCATTCAAGAGGTAGAGCTTAATTCCCCGCCCCTTTAATGTAGGTTGAATTTGGTCACTCAGGTCTAACAAATAGAATATGGCAGAAGTGATGATGTAGGACTTCTGAGATTTGTGTAAAAGGCATTACAGTTTCCTGCTTGTACTCGCACATATCACTTGTGCTAGGAGAAGGCAGCTGCCCTGTCACGAAGACACTTGGGTAGCACTACGGAGAGTTCCACGGGGTGAGGAACTATGGCCTCCCACCAGCAACCGTCAGCAAGGAACTGAGGCCTTCTGCCAAAGCCATGTGCATTGCCATCTTGGAATCAAATCCTCCAGCCTCAGTCAAGCCTTCGGATGACTGCAGCCCTGGCCAACAGCTTGACTGCAACCTCACGGAAGACCTTGGACCAGAATCACATAGTAAATCCACTCCCAAGTTCCTGACCCAGGCAACTGCGAAAGATAATAAATATCTGTTGTTTTAAACTGTTAACATTGGGGTAATTTGCTATACACAATAGATGAGAATATAGATTTGCTGCTAAGATTCAGAGTAATTTGTTATGCAACAAGACATAAATCACACAACCACACCTACCTAACATCTCCACTGAGATATCTCACAAACTCATTTCAAACTTAATACATCTAAAACTGAACTGCCAGTCTTCTTTAAAATCAATTCTGTCTCCAGTTTTTCTTAACTCAGTACACACATTTTCATCCATTCACTTGTTCATGCCAGGACCCTGAAACCAATCCTTGGCATTCCACAATCTTCCTAATACCAGAATCCCTCACCAACTTTTATTGATTCCAATTCCTCAAATCCATCCACAACTCTTCATCTCCCAGGCATCCCCTAGTCCAAGGTACTGTCATCTCTTGCTTGGAATCCACTAACTAAAGCCAATAACCTGACACTGCTTCCTAATTTCTGTTCTTGTTCCTTTTTAATCCACTTTCTAAATGGTAGCCAGCTTGACAATGAACTTTGGAACAATTCAATTAATATGGTTGACAAAGCTCTGAATCATCTGACCCCTACCTATACCAAATCTTATCTTGCAGTGCTCTCCCCTGTTCTCAACAGTTCCAGCAACACTGGCCTTTGAGTTACTCAGATACACCCAACCCTTTCCTGCCCCAGGATATTTGCTCATGCTGCTCTGTCTGCCGAAAGGACTTTTCACCCCCTTCTCAATCTGCTTAATTCCTAAGGCTATTTCAGGTCTAAACATTACACATCTTTTCTTCAGACCTGATTTCTAGACCTCCCCAATGTCTCAAAGCATCCTGTTTCCTTTTGCACCCTAGTACTTATCTCAATTTGATTACATATTGATACATATAAGTCCACGAGGGCAAGAAATGTCTACTTTGCTCACCATAGTATATGCAGTTCCCAAGACAAATTGTCCAAAAGAAAAAAAACTATTGCTGAGTTTACTTACTGTATTCGCTAAATCTAAACAAATTATGTATTGACCGTAATTCAACCTAGAACTCTAACTTGCCCACATTAGTAAAAGATCTTGATTCTGTTATATCTATATGGCCTTTTCATCCTTCTGCAAAATTTTAAAATCACAATTATCAAGACAACCCACTGATTTTCTTTCTTATTTCCTCTTTTTCTCATGTTTAAAGATCTGTTTTTAATTGACAAGGAATGAAAGTTTGCCGTCTGGAAACATTAAAAAGAAGAAAAGCTGGTATTAAAATAGTCCCCAATGGCAAACAAAAAGACCAATTCTAAAGCTCATTAGAAAATGAAATTGACCCCTGATTCATCTAAATAGGAACATTTGATCCCGGTGTTAAAGGTTTTGATGAATAATCGTTTGCCTTTCTTCAGCCCAGTGGATTTATAAAGCCAGGAGGACCATGATTCTGCTGCACAAGATTATTTTTTGATGAAGAAATCAGAGATCCACTGATGGGAGAACCAAGAAATACCAGTAAGGGCACGCTAAGGCACAGAGTAAAGCAACATTGCCCAGTCACTCACTTCCAGTAAATACTGCGCTGACTTGTAACCAGAGACGGAGTAGGGCTGAGAGCACACAGTGTGGGTTGGGAGGCAAAGCCACACACAGGGAACAGACCAACAGCTGAATTGGCAGCAATTAACCAGAAAGAACTGTGCATGGCACTCATGATGGAAATAAATATAAAGCAGGCTTCAGTCTTTCCACCCACATTCATACATAGAGACCATTAGCCCAGCACCAAGATGCTAATTCCAAGATCGCACAGGTTTATGTGTGAACACATAATCATGCCAAGCTCCGATAAATGGCACATATTTTAACTTAATAAATTTATGTGACTACATAGTGATAGACTATGATAAACTTAATTATATATAAACACATGTATAATATATTATATACTTATACACCAAGAAATAAATGTTATTTGATAGAGGAAAAGATATAATAATCATTGAATTTGAAAAACTATAGCTTTGGTCATTCTACTCACTGTGACAAATGAGGTTCACATATTTTTCTTATCTGTAGCTCAGAGTAGCTAACATTATTAATATTAACATTACAAATATTAACTATGACTTGTTTAATTTATAAACCAAGTAATAAAGCAAGACCATTTTTACTGTGGTAAATTTTTCACTTCACTACAAGTGAAATTTTGAAAAAAGAATTTAAACATAGACACCCATGGTGGTTGTATACATAATTCTTTAATGTACAAATGATCATAACTCGCTGATTAAATTATTTTTTCTGAACAATGGGGGTAAAGAAAATAAATGATATAAATGTTTAGAACACAGTAATTATTCTAGAAAAATTCAATTCAAAATGACACTGGGTATCAAAACAATAACCATATGTAACTTATTCCTACATACACAAAATGTTAGTATTAATACTCACATTAAACATGCTACCATTTATAAAAAAGCTGCTACCCTTTGTGGAAAAAAACAAAAAGCATCTCATCAAATTGCCACACAGAAGGTGGTAATTTTTGGAAACCAGCCTGTGCACTAGAACAAAAGAGAGTGGCCCCAAAGCAGCACCCAGACAAGAGTTAGGAAACATGGATACCAACATTTAGGGTCATCAAGGAACACACTCCAACCAGCAAGCAAAACCAAAGCATCCAGCTGGCAGGCAACGAGGTGGGTCCTCACTCGAAAAGAGTCAGTGTAACAGCTTTATCAAAGGTCAAAGTGAAATAGCAAGTCAGTAGCAAGACAAAGCAGACAGAGGGTAGAGATCTATAAGCATCAAAGTCAAACAATGTCACACGTTCAAAAAAAACCACCATGAAGCCCAGCTACAAGGAAACTGAAATGATCTTGTCTTGATGATAATAATAATGAAACTAGAACACCATTTAAGCCTGAGGGAGTAAATCCAGAAATGAGTTACAGTTCTGATCAATCTTAGAACCTACTATAGGCAAACAATGTGCATTTTCCTTGCCATAATCAAATATGCTAACATGTTATAAACTATTCTATTAAAGTTTATACATTTGCATAAATACCATTTAATCCTTAAAACCATAAAATGCCCCCGTCTCATCTACCAATTGTTCTAAAAGGATCACAGTGTTTAGACTATGGTGCACAATAGTTAGCAAACACAGTCCAAATGTTATTCCATATAACTGACTAAAGAAAAGAATCTATTTTAGATGTATTTTATATAAAATGTTTTCAAAAAACATCCAAGTGCGGTTATATTATCATATTGTATATACTACTGTAAGTCTCATACATACTGTGCCCAGAAGACTAAAAACTCCTTTAACTGCAGGAGGGAAAATATTGAAAGGAAATTTCATCAAGATTAAGGAATTCCACTAGATTTTCCTATTTTTGGTGTTTCTGCTTTCTCTCCATTACAGGAGTTGAGTGTGTCCAATCAGATAAATCAAATGAAATAGAGTAAAAAGGGGGAAAAATCTATAAATGCCATATGACCTGCCAAGAAGTACTTTATTTTATCTAAGAAGATGCAGTGCAAGCAAATGGGAAAACACACACACTCACAATAATTCAAAGAGCTTCCATCACAGAATCAGCTCATAAACGCAGATCTTTAAAAACATTTCGCAAGCACTAATTTTCTAGTATTTGTGTAATTTGGAAAAACAACTAGAAATATATAACCACATTACACGCAATTATCATTTGATGATGATGATAGCACTAGCAGGAGTAGCTAATATATGCAGAGTTCATGCCATGTGAGGAAAGCATGGTACCAATTGCCATGCATTATATTATTTTTTGTCAATTGAAACATAATTCACATGCCATAAAAATCCATCAATTTAAAGTGTACAATTCAGTGGTTTTTAGTATATTCGCAAAGTTGTGCAACGATCACCTCTACCTAATTCCAGAACATTTTCATTACCCACACAACTCTGTATCCATTAGCAGTCATTCCCCACTCTCTCATCCCCCTGACCCCTCAGCAACAACTAATCTACTTCTATGGATTTTCATATTCTAGAGATTTCACATAAATAGAATTATATGATATGTGGCATTTTTTGCCAAGCTTCTTTCACTTAGCATTATATTTTCAAGGTTCGTGTGTGCTGTAGCTTGTATCACTACTATATTTCTTTATATGTCTGAATAATGTTCCATTATATGAAAAGAATACATTTGGTTGATCTATTCATCAGCTTTGGTTGTCCACTTTTGCCTATCATGAATAACGCTGCTATGAACAGCCGTGTACAAATTTTTGTGTGGACATATGTTTTCAATTCTCTTAAGCATATAACTGAGAGGGGAATTGCAGGGTGAGGTGATATTTAACTTTTAAGGAGCTGCAAACCTTCCAAAGCCACTGTACTCACTTTACATTTCCACCCCCAATGCACGAGTATGAGTATTCTAATTTCTTCACATCCTTGTCAACACTTGTGCGTTTCCATATTTTTTATTTTAGCCCTCCTTCTCCGTGTGAAATGAAATCTGATTCTGGCTTTGATTTGCATTTCCCTAAAGACTAATGATATTGAACATGTTTTCAGGGGCTTATTAGCCATTTTGTATCTTTGGAGACATGTCTATTCAGATATTTGCCCATTTTTCAATTGGGCTGTTTGTCTTTTTACTGTGACTTGTAAGGATTCTCTATATATTCTGGATGCTACCTTCCTTTTATCAGACTTGCAAATACTTTGTCCCATTCTCTGGGTTGTCTTTACACTTGCATTATCGTATTTTAATTCTCACAATAACCATTATATAGTACTATGAGTATCCCCCATTTCATAGGTGAGGAAGCAGAGTTAATAAACTGGTCTGCAACTTCATAGCTCATAAGAGTTCAAACAGGGATTCCAACCGAAGCAAGCTGCCTCCTCTCATCAGTAGTATGTACCGTCAGAAACAGCAAACTCAGCGAACTCCTTAGGTGCTATAACAACAGGCACTAAATACATAACCAGGATTTAAAAGGATGAATTTAAAAATAAACAGTATTACTGACGCTTTGCATAGAAATACCAAGGCCCCTCCTCTTGTTTATCCCAGTCTTCTTGAGAAGAAGGAGTAGCTTAAAACAAAGCACATTCAGCCTTAAAAGGCAAAACTTGGCCTCTGAACAGTGTCTATTCTTTTCAATTGTAGGAAACTTACTTTCTTATTGAGTTATGTAGCTGAAAACAAAGGAATCTGAAATACAAGTGGTATTTTTGCTGAGACTCAAACATTGTAAATCATCCCAGTGGGTGTTCTGTTAGGTGGAGGCTTATTTCTTGACCAACAACAGCCTCTGTTCACAACGTATGTATGCCTACACATACACACTGAGAAGAGGAACAAAAGCAGAGTTTTAGCAGCTAAGATGTCATTCCAACCAGTTGCTCTTTATCCTCCCCTTATTTCTTCCACCAACCATGTTAAATACAAAAGGCAGTCTACAAATTATTTTAGAATGTCTATAAAATTATGTTTACACTAAAGAAAGAATAAAATCGTGGTTTAAAAGCATATGCTAGAATATGCTGCATCTACCCATACTGGCATGGAAAAGAATTTAAAATGTATACCTAAGGGAAAAAATGCCTGTAAAACAATACAAATAGCATTATCTTTTATGTATTAAAAATAGGCACTATGAATACATATTATAATATATAGGTTAGCATATACACACAAATTTTTTTTAAAAATCTCCCCTCTGGGAGTAAGGCATAATTTTTATGTGATGAAATTTGACTTTTTTAGCATATATACATAGTGTTTTATTTAAATAAAACAAAGAGTAGCATTCTCTCAGATAAACTTACAAGCCTTAAGAGCCATGGAAATGAATAGACAAATATGAATAAAATGAACAAAAGTTCATATTTTGGTCCATATTTGGATAAGTTTTAGTGCTAACAAACTTCTTGAAGTTGTGAGAAAAATTATGTACTTAGGTATGTGATTGTGAGTGAGGATAAAATTTCCATCAATTTTCTACATGACCTTTGACCCCCAAAAAGTTTTAGAACATTATCTTAAAAGAATATTTTAAGGTCTCATTTTATGAAAGGTCAAGACAGAAATTAAGGGATCAAATAACAAAACAAAATTTCTTAAGCCAAACACAGCAAAGACATTCCTTCTAAACCATGAAAGAATAATTATTAGATCTCTCTTAGGTTCTCCTCTGTAATTTTTTGGATGACACTACGGTAATCTTATTTTTAAACTTATGATTTATAGTTCTAAATGTTAAAGATATGTATTCCTTTCTCTTAGCTAAAACACAAACACCTTTCCTAAAGCAAAAGGAGATAGAGAGGGAGAAAGAGAATCTACCCTGTAAAAACTAACTTTAACCACCATATACAAACAAATTACTTGGTTCATTCCTTTAAAAATTGTTAATTGAGTATCTACTACAAGCTAGATTCATTGTTCTTTACTTAATGTCTTTATTTGTTCTATCCCAGGGTTGTCCTTCTTTCTTCTAAATGCTGCAGAATAAAGAACATGATGGAAAGAATGTCTAGAATTAGGCATCTTAACTCTCCATGTGATAATTCCCAACTGCCTGTATGATGGCTTTTATAGGAAATGCAAAGGAAGATGTACAGACAAATTTATAGGCCCTCAATCCTTAGGTCACTAAGGATTATCAGTAATAAAAGAAACACAAACTTCCCCTTTTATAGGGACTTAGCATGGCTACACTTTTTCACTTGATCCTCACCCAACAAATAACTGTCTCCTTGAAGATACCATATTTTTCCATGTATAATGCATACTTTTTTGCCCAAATTTGTGAAGGAAAAATACGAATGTGCTTTATACATGGGTAGTACTAATTCTGTATCTACATAAGTGTTTTTAATTCTTTTATTTATGCTTATGAGTTAAAAGTGTAACTCTAGAAATCAACAACGATATCCGTATGTAAAATAACACCCTGGAAGACGATAATCGGTTTTTTTGAATTTACGACAAACACAACAACAAAGAGTTCTTGGCCTTCTATGATGCATAAACATCGTAAATTTTTACCGATACATAAAATCTAGTACCTTGTATCTGTTCTTGTGTTTTGTAATTATCTGTTACATAAAATTTCTTGTACTATAATGTGTTAAAATATAAATGCTAAAATTCTTTTATATACAAAAAACAAGTACCTAAATGTAACCAAATAAAAATTTCAATTAAAAAATTAAAACAAAAGATTTTTTTCCCTGAAAAATTAGGCTAAAAACGTGGATGTGCAATATACCTGGGAGCGCATTATACACGGCAAAATACGGTAAGTATCTTCTTGAAAATAAAAGCTAATCAAATTTATCATAGGAAAACAAAAGATTTAGTCAGTGTCTAAGCCTGTAGGTTATTTAACTGACATCTATTTGTCTAAGACAAAACCCTACTTTAATTCTAAAAGTAACCTGAATATTTCAGAAATGTACATTTCCTAAAAATTATTCTAAATATTATTCTTCTAAAACTTCTAAAGCTTATTCAAATTCATGCTAATTTGCTACAGCAGCAACAGGAAACAAACACACCCATCCATTCATCAGCAACATTTCTCAGTCATTCATCCCTGCCTATGAATCACAAACTAAAACATAAGCTCAGAAGTAGCCACCAGCACAAAGCCTGGAGGGCACCTCCACAGCTAAGCAGGTCTCTAACCCTAACTGAGCAAAACACACAGATCGGCACCAACAAACAAAAACCGCACAAGGGGAAAAGCCACACAAACAGACCCCAAGGCATGAAATTCAGCATAAGCGCCTCCTGTTAACCTTTCAAGGGAAAATAACTTGGAAAAGCACAACCGAGACAGGGGGTAGAAGCAGGTCATATTCAAAAGCAATTTCTGCAGGTATCAGCCGAGTGCCTAAACGAGAAACTCTACAACAAGAGAGAACCTTCCATACATACGTTCTTTCAGTCACAGTTACACCCAAGAGAAGAATGAGCTCAGCTTTTGGCAGCAGAATCTTAAATACTAAAAACCAGGGAGTGAGCCTTACCATAACTCAATTTGGTCCTTCAGCGGAGCAAAGGGATTCCCAAGCTACCAGCCGCAGGGTCTTGTTCCTCCATTTGATGTATTACAACAACCTCCTATACTATCATCCTCCTATTTGCATCCTGAACACGTTTGAAAGATTAATTCTCTTTTTTTTTTAAAGATTAATTCTTATGATCATGAGATTCTGCACACAAAGAACCTACCAAACATCAAAATCAGGTACATATGTATGTTACAGAGTTCATGGCATTGAGCGTGCTTTCCTACAGCCAACCCCTACTAATCGGTGCGTGCCCTCTACAAGCAATATTTTCCTCCATCCCCAGCTCTCCCAGCAGCTTCCGTATCACATGGTACCCTCTTTCCTGAAGGCTTTAGAGTTTCCTCCCACTCCCACCCTCTATCCATCCCACCCCCATCTACCCAATTCACATGATATTTTGCTCTTATAACTAAATATTTGGGGAGCTTAGGGAGTTAATATTACATACATGTATGCCCACATTGATCTCCCCTCCTGATGACATTACTTAATTGCCTGAAGGAAGAAACTGTCTTATTCCCTGGCCTCTTTCATGTGGTTCCTTATACACCATCAATATACCATAACTACTTACTGAATTACCCAAAAGATCACCTGATGTGATCCTTAGAAAACAGGAACAAAATCCTAATCGTTCAGAAGCAATTAAGAGTTAGCCATGTAAGAAAATGTCTTCTCTAATAGGGATAATTCAACTCCAATCAAATTATAATGTTGTAGAGGGTTTTTTTTATTTTGTCTTGTTTTGTTTGTTTGCTTTAGGCAGGGAAAAATTCCAATGGGAACTGTTTCGTGACTAGTGTGCATCGCTACCCATCTGCAGTTATTCCTACCACATGATCAAATTCCTACCAGTTGTCTTGGGCCCTAAAAGCTGTCCTGGGAGAGGAGATTTAAGACCCAGCTGGAAAGCAAGCAAGTACTAACACAGGAAGGAACAGGACCCAACCAGGCCGTCATCCCTCAACCATCTCACATCGCACCAGTCCTGGGAAAACCAGGATTTCAAGTGTGTCGCTTTCAAATGAATTGATCTTTAGGATTTAAAAGTTATAGCGGCTATATCACGTGGCATTTCACGATACAAATGGACATACGTATATAAATATAAAACTAAGAGCTGGGGCAGTTTCTTCTCCAAGTGGAAAAAGTAAAAGTGGACAGACTAGAAGCCAAACTTTTCCAACCTGCTGATTCAAAAGCCTAGAAAACACATAGAAAAGATACAAAACATAAGAGAGCTCATTTCATGTGCCTTGGTGTCTCTATTTTTAAAGTACTACTGTATTTTTGTCAGTTATTGTGAGACTATTAAGTTCTTTTAAAAAAATAATAAAATGCAGAGTGTGTTACGTACTAAGAAACTTCATTCAAAATCCTGTTTCAAATAACGAACCAATACGATGTAAAACTTAAAAATCAAGCTATTAACAAAGTAGGCTTACTTACAACTAATTCTTTACCACATTTCTTGGCACAACAAACTCATTCTGAACAACCTGGCACACAGTAAGTCCTCAATACACCTTTGTTTTCAAATGCTACTCACAGTGCAAATTCAGCCTCACAGGTCATCTATTGTATAGTTTCAATACATCACTTGATCTAGTTGAAATCAATTTTCATAGCATATAAAAAATAATGTTCCTTTTTTTGTTTGTTTCTTTTCTGCCTTGTTTCAAAACTATGCAGGTGTAATGCAGACCTTTGAACCACATCTTGGCCAAGTTTAATTTGAACAGGCACTTTCTCATGACCTTCAAGCCTGTGTTCAACAATGAAATCATTTGGCTTTATATCCTATTCGGTTATTAATCACAAACAACAAAGGAAGAACTTTCACACGGAAAATGTGAAACCTGTGCTGGCGCGCATTCACAGTTGGTCACTCTGGGTTGCATTCACTCACAGCTAGGGTCATGGAAGACTCTGGAATGACCTCAGCTTTTTAAAACCTACATTCATTCAACATGTTGCTGGCACGAAAAGAAAACAGCAACGGTGCGTGACTTTAAGACAAGTGTTCCTGGAGGCCTGCAGTCTAAAGAGGGTGCCCTGAAACACTGCAGCTGGGTCATGGGCAGGTGGGAGGGACCCAGGGTAACAGGTGCTCACGGACAGGCTGATCACCTACCCTCCCTGAGAGGGACGTTTCAGGAAGCTCCTGAGAGGGAAATGTCTCCCCTGGCGTGGGTGGCCCACATCAGGGCCTCAGCATTCTGACTCCACTCATGTAAAGAATTTAGCCATTCTAATCTAGCCAAATTGGACTTTTTAGAAATCAGCTCCCTCGAATGAGTTGATTTTTTTTTTAATTAACAAGGCAAATATTTAAAACTCTATTTATTTTACTCATTTTCTTTGTTTCCATTACTATTATTATTCTTGTTCATTTGGCCTTTGTTTTTATTCTTTAAATTGGAGTAAGGAAGTGGCAACATAATGACTAAAATCCCTGGGATCAACCTGTGCCTCCAATGTAAAAGGCACTTCCTTATCAGCCCTGCAAAGCCCCTTTTAGCAATCAGAAATAGACCAATCGGGTCTTCCCTCAACTCCTGGATGGTTTTAACTCAAACACAGCCCTCCAAGACTAAAACTGAAATGAAAACTACTGTTGCCCTGCCTGCCAAATTGGCAGAGCTGCAAGCCAAAAAATTTTCCCAAGGCATTAATACTTATCTCAAAAACAAGGCCAAAATTAAGAAAGCAACAGATGAGGATTTGTCTTTCTTCCTAATATTAGTCAGTCTCTCTGTGGAGAAAGCCACAAACTGAAAACTAGACCTTCTGAAATCCAGCAGGCCCCTGAGAACTCCATGGTGCGAAAGAAGTCACATCAGATGGGGATACTGAAACCCACCCTGCCTGGCAGGGCGGAGACTTTTTCCTGAGACACCCTGGGCAGCAGTATACAGAGAGTATTTATTTGTCCAAATTGTCTCTTGAATCAAGGAGACTAAGCTCCTCTACGCCTCTATTACTCCTATACAGACAGGTCTTCAAAAGATTTCTATGCTCTTGGCCTGATTTTTCCTCTTCTTTCATCAAGTTCAAAGTAAAAAGTCAAGATGTTAGTTGGCTACCCCAATGACTTCTTTCTTTACCCAAAGATACAGGAAATACTGAAAGGAAGACATTTTGATGACATTCAGGACATCAAGGGTAACAACAGCTCTGATGGCCATTCCAGAAAAAGAGTTCCAAAATTGCTTTGAAGGGTGGACTAGGCGCTGAGTCAGTGCATAGCTTCCCAAGGGGAAGGGTACTTTGAAGGTGACCATAGTGATATTCAGCAATGAGGTATGTAGCACTTTTTCTAGGATGAGTTCACGAACTTAACTGTTCGACCTCATAAGTCAGAAAACCTAAAATTAAACCTCTTGTCTCAGAAATTCTATTTCTAGACACTTGTAAGAAATAACTAACTGAAATGAAGAATGCTCCCAACAACAATAACAGTAATAGCAAATTTTACGTAGCACTCACTAGGGTAGTGCCAGGCTGTTCTAAGTGTTTTGGATCAGAGCTTCTCAACGGGGAGTGATTTTAACTGGGAGCAACTTTGCTCCATGGGAGACACTTGGCAATGTCTGGAGACATTCTATTTGTTACAAGTGGTGGGAAGAGGCCAGAGATGTTGTTAGACACCTACAATGCACAGGAGTACTCCCACAGCAAAGATTTACCTGGAACAAATGGCAACAGAGCCGTGGTTGAGAAACGTTGCTTTAAATGTATTCACTTATATAACACTCAGAACAACCCTATAGTAATTATTTTTGCTATCTCCATCTTACAGATCAATAAAGACAGTTTTTCACTGTACCGTTACGCATAATGTTGAAATACTAGGAATAAACTAAATCCCAAAACACAGGGAAAGAGCTAAATAAATTACAGGATAACTACTTAATAGAAACATGTAAAGCACTTATGAAATAATATAAAACTAAAACACTAGGACAAAATAATTAAAAGTATTGCATAATTACAAGTATTTTAAAATATGAATGTAGAAACCAAATGGAAAATAAGACATAACAGTGACTATTGAGTTAAGATGGTAAGTACAATAAGGGATATTTTTTGTTTCCTAATATTTTTTGATAGTAATGTGGTTTTTAAAAGAAAAAACACTCAACAATGGAGATAAGATATTTTGAATTTTCTTTCAAAAATCAATTTTTTTAATGAAATAAGGAACATCGTATTATAACAACACAAGAGTTAACAGGCTAAGAAGATAGTTAATATCAAGAAATGTGAAATACAGATTTCCATGGAGCAGCAACAAACGCTAGCACCTCAAATTCTTCAAATTCTGAAGTCATAATATTACTGTTCGGTGTAAGAAAAAAATCATCTAGATTTTAAATCTACTTTTCTTTCTACGTTTTAGTTATTTCATGGCTCACTATCACCTAAAGAGAATAGGCTAAAAGAATCAAATTTCAATTCACCTAAGTCTAATTCATTTTAGCAGCTCCATTATATAAGGTAGTTTAAACTATGGTTTTAAATGTATTAATAATAGGAATGTGAAGTGATAATAACATTATGACTCTTGTTCTTATTAGGAGCATATACTGAATGCTTCCTATATAAATTAATATATAACGAAATCCCCACAATATCCACAATAGGTAAATGCTTTTATGGTCCCCATTTTTCAGAATAGGTCACAGACACTTACAGTTAAGCCACTTGCCTAGATTATATACAGCAAGTAAACGGAAGTATCTGAATTGCAATTCAGGCAGCCTGACTCCAAAGCCCAAGTTCTCAAATCAAAATATAAGTGTGCCTGAGAAAACGATGGGGGAAGGAAAAGATAGGCTCTAGCCCTCTTTCTCTCCCTACAGCAATGAACGGATCATATCTGCTATACGGGATGTAAAACCTGCCTTTGGAAGTATGTTTCCTACTTTGAGTAGACATAACAATCAACAATTCAACCAAAAGAATTTCATATTTTAAATAATTTTAAATTACTACATTTAAATTTCATTATCTACTATTTAAATTTTAAATAATTATTTGTATAATCAAAAACAGCTGAGTAGATTCAAAAGCGAAAACAAATAAGGCTGTCAGAATTTCCACAGGAAGTCCTGCGATCAATGATTCTAACATGAGGGATTGCATCTGATCCTCACTCGTATCCAGCGGATATTCTGTTCCCATGGATTTGAGGATTAAAAAAAATAAGCCTATATCCTGTCAATAAGAAAATGGATACCTTAGAATAAGTACCAAGGAACTCTCTGCTTACACAATTGAAGCATCTGTTTCTACAACGCTGAAGAGGAACAGATAGGAAGGTTAAATATAAAACACTACGTGTAGATATTAAATTGTTGGGCTTCAATGTCTGTATTCTAGTCTCACCTACCCAGGATATTACAAAATGCAAAATGAGGTCACTGAAAACAAAATGCTGTGATCTTCTGAGATCCCTGAAGTGCAGATTAACTTAACAAATAACAGGGATCAGGATTCTAATAACATATCATCATGGGGAAATGAAGCGAATTTGGCATGAGCCAAACAGTACAAGCTTCAAGCCTGGCTGAGCTGCTGTTAACTCAGAGCAGGCTCTCTGCTGGTGTGAAGGAGGCTGGGGAACAACTGGTCTCCAAATTCCACACCCACAAGCTATCTGAATGGGCTCTGATATCAGAAAGGAAGATGGCAGGTGAGAAAAAACGAGAAAAGGGGAAACACCTCCTCAATGATGGAGCTTATATATATCTTCCTACCATATGCATGCGTCTCTGACAAATGGTGAGTAAACATAACCTTATTTTTAATACATATGGTGATATCACCATATAAAGAAATCCTGGTATGTCTTTCTTAGCTGTATGCTTTTTAACTTATTAGAAATAAATAATTGAAATGAAGGAAGATAACAGTAACAAAAATAATAGCAAATATTTATACAGCACTTACTGGGGCAGCGACAGGCTGTTCTACATGCTTTCAATCAGGGGAGGTGAGGAAAGAATTCCTGGAAAAGGTGTACTCGATAAACCATAGGAGTGAATTGTTGATGATCTAACAGCAGAAAAACCAAAAGGACACACCCAGCTTACAACGGGGATGGCTCCGTCCCAAGAACATTTACAGTGCTTCCGAAAGAAAGAACCCGAACACTGGCTACCGCAGCTGGAAACCAGCAGTGCAGATAGCCTAACTCGGGCCACTCCAGGGCCAGAAAGGGGCTTTGTTTTCACTCACTGCAACCGACAAAATATGCAAACAGGATTCTAGCGCCTGATGGGATGTTGCAACCTAGAAAACAAAACCATACCGCCTTCCTTCTCCCTGCAGAGTCACTTCAATGGAAGAGCTTTTTCACGTGCTAATTTTTTTTCCCAATTTTCCCTCCTTTAGTAGCAACATATAGTGAAATAGGACCCAGGCTGCTTGGTTTTGAGCCTTTTTTTTTTTGGCGCTGCTCTTTATTTTTTCGTCTCCTCTACAATCAGCAGACCTCATCCATTGTCATGCTGTCAATTTTCAGCAGCACTCAAGCTCGCTACCCTTCTTGCCACCTGAGATCTAGAAACTAAATACGTAAGTGTGAATCAAGAAAACAGTCATTAAATGAATACCGAAGGCACTTCCCTGATGTCCCTGCACCGCACACTCCAAGGGACAAATGTCCACGGAAACCTAAGTGCAGTCTGCAGGACATACACAGAGCTCTGGGCTGCCGGGGAGGAGACTCTCTAAGTTAAAAAACCAGATTTCAAACACACCAACAACTATAACAAGTCACAGAAAACAGCAGGTCTAAAGAAACATCTTATTAATTCATTTGTTCTACGCTCCTTTTTTTTTCCTTACTTTTAATTCTTAGCCTTGTGTGGCAGTTGATGTTGACAGAAAACTGAGCACTGCTCTTTTTAGAAACAAAATGAGACGAGAAATTTTAGAAAATCACAGGGAAATCAATGCTTACTTTCTTCCTAATACCAACCCAATATACTAAGAATTGTTCACCATATAACTCCATTTGTTTATCATAGGCAAATATTACCTACTGAATGATTTCCAAATTGTGGGAAGCAAATGTCAATTTTTTATTGCAGTAATCAAGGGGTAGATTTACCTTCAACACCCATCATTCATTTTTATTTAGATTTTATTACTCGGAGAAAGTTTTACAGCATAAAGCCTAGCAACAAATTCAGTGAATACACAGAATAAAATCTCAGGGACTTTTTTTTTTTTTTTTAAATAGGGCACACAATAAATTAGCCACAAAATAAATTCTCATCACAAAACAAGATTCTCCTTGTAACAGCAAAAGAAATGGGTAGGAGGCAGATGGATAGATAAGAAGGGTCCAAGGGTCCAGTGGGACAGAGAGGAGGAAAACGTGAACTGTTTCTCAAAACACTTGTAAAATATCCATAACTTCTCAATTTAAAATTCATCACTATGAAATGCACCATGATTTGTAAAATGCATATGAACAAAGATAGAATGTAATAGTTCTTTTATAGAATTCGCAAGGGCAGAGATAAAATGTAATAAGTATTTTCATTTCATGTTAATTTTTTTCTCCTTTATTCCTAAATGTCCCATAAACCACACACACACACACACACACACACACACACACACACTATACTTTTCTTCTTCCTCCTGTAACACTAGTTATTCAGAGTTACACTATAAATATTTATTAACTGACTAAACAGCTCTCAGAGAGTATTGTCAACTACCAGATTGCCTGGGTGGGTCAGAGTTATCTAGGGAGAAAGTGAATCCACTGGGGAAATAAATTTCTTCTGTCAAACACAATCCAGGAACTACTAACACCAGAAAGGAAGTTATTTCCTAAGAGTTAAAACAGAAGCTAAAGGCACAGAATCCAGGAGTCCAACAAGAAAACAGGCCAAGTCCAAAGCCAGGAGACTCACGCTGGCAGTAGATTCCTAGCTAGGGTCTGGCGGGACCAGGAGAAAAGGGTCAATGTTGGTGTGATAGGAGGAGCTGTCTCTCAGAGGGCCAAGAGGATCGCTATCTGATGAGGCATTTCCATTGATGATAATGCAGGTGACCTGGAAGAATTTGTGCAAGATGCCTATCTTACAATTGCTGTGTAGCCCAGCCTCTCCCAGTATCTGGATCAGTGGCATTAAACTGAAATCTATCATGTTTCCAGACCATTATGACAGCTCTCCTCTATTTGGAGAACTAGTCCTCTCTGCAGACTAAATAAAGCTTTTTATATAAGGCACCAAAAGGCAAATAGGTCATACAGTACAGAGTCATACGGGAGTCTGTGTGCCCTTTCTCTCTGCTTGCCTTGCTTGCTTGCAAACAATAAAAACCTTTCTGAACAAATGACAGTGAACTTTGAAACCAGCAAAACATTTTAGGCACCCTGCCACAAAGATATTCTCCAAGCAACTGCAGGCCATTTGCTATCCTGTATAGCGCTATATTTCTTGCCATGTACTGGATCTGTGGTTAAATGAGCCCAGCATAGAATTATAGCCTCGATGCTTTGATGGGAGAAATCACTAACAGACCTAGATTGAGGAATGAGGACAAATGTAAATTTTCAGCATGATGGAGCATACGGGGCCTCGTTTAGGCTAATATCTTCATTTAACATCGAAGCTGTATTCTTTTTTCCTGCACTAACTTGAAAGTCTCTACCAACAAAAACAGCCACCGTTGATTATAATCCTTCTTGCCATTTGCCCAGTACTTTGCAAAAGATTTTAGATGCATACACCTTTTAAGACTTACAACAGCCCCCTTATCTCCAGTTTGCAAATGAGGAAACTGAGACTCGGGACGCAGCATCACTGGGATTCAGTCTCTTCCTGCTGACCCTAACGTGTTCCACAAATTACGTGGAAATGAGTTATTCTGTAATTAACTCTGGTTTACCATCCCTATGAAAAGAATATGATAAATTATTTTCAAATAATAATTAGCATGTGAAAGCTGACTAAAATAGTGAGGACACCTAAACAATTACCGACTTCGGCATAGTTTGGGATAATGACAGCCTCAACACTACCCAAAAGAGGGAAAATATAGAATGTAAATCTAAAGACTCGAACCTTTGCCCTAGTGAGCCAAACGTCATGTCTGTCTTTTAAAAATAGAAGGTAACTGTCTTAGAACTCAAAAGAAACTCAAATAAGTAGGCATTCAAAATCTGCCATTTTGCAGGAATTTCCTTCAGAATTAGTTAAGAGTTTAAAAGTCAAAGATGCATACAACAGAAGAAAATGGGCAATGCATGGAAAGGCAATACACTGATGAAATTTTTCTAAACAGCAATAAACACATGCAGAAAACTTCGATTTCACACAAAAAAAACCCCCAAAAAAACCAAAAAAAAAACAGAAAACACAAGTTCCAACAATTAAATTCTACTTTTCATCTCTCTACTCTTTGTGGATAGCTATTTCACAGTAAAAGCATATTTGCCCCAGCAATTACCCAAATGAACTAAGATGTGATGTGTACACAGGTCATTATTTTTAATAATTTTTAAAAATGGGATGGCACTACTACAGGATGGTTCAACTTTGATTCAGAAAGTAAAACTGTGATTGTGGGAACTGAAATATAAAGCTGTAAATTTGTATATTCATAGAAAAAAAGTGTGGCAGGACCAACAAAACTATTAACAATGGTTATGGAGGGGGAGAGGGAATGACAATTTTCCACTTTACGTATTTTTTTCATTCTGCATTGAATTTTTTTAAGAAGCAGCCTGACGACTTACGGTATTTTTTTAAAGATATTTTAAATACAGTATTAAAAATTACATGAGGCACTGTGGCCCTGCCATGTTGACAAATAAAATTTGCCAACACAATATTCGTTTTGCTTAGACTTCCACGTCAACTTTTAAATATTACTGACAAGGTACTGAAGCTACGGAGAAAAATGTCCCAGAGAAAGTTCGACGGCTCATCTCGAGAAAATTAGTCACTGAAATTAAATAGTTTGGTAGCTTTAAAAAAAAAAAAAATTACATGAGGGATCAAAACATTTGTACGATAAAATGGTTCTTTAACATGAGAGTAATCCCAGATGGGGGCCACACCAATTCCTGCCCAGCTCACAATCCAAATTTCAATACTCTGTGTTTTGGACAGAAAGCTTGGCCTGTGTTCCTTTAGTCCTAGACTAAAATTTCACTTCGGCACAATGGTAAAACTGGGCTATGACTCATCTTCCTCTCACAACAATGAAAGTTCTAGTTCAGTGGGAAAAAACTACTTGAGTTGCCAGTGCACTGAACTGTTCAAATCAAGGTCAAAATATTGGGGCAGGAGCGAGGTGTCACTGTGCCCAGATCCTATCTAATTCTTGTGCCAGTCCTTTCAGGGGCCCTCCGACCAAATCCTGAATCTCCAAATGGTCAGAATAGGAAGCAGATGGAGCCGTCGAAATAGGGGTCAGAGAACCCAAATGAAACATGAAACGGCCCCAGGATCCATGTCATGAGCATACCTTTCAAGTAATGCCACGGAAAAACACAACTAAAAAGATGACAAGGTACGCCACTTCAGCTGAAATATATTTTAAGTACTGTAATGCCAACTACACATGTGGATTTCCTATTCCTAGGCTCTAGGTAACAGGCAAAGCTCTTTATCCACTGACTAGATTTTTATAATTGTTATAGAACTTATTACTCCTTTTCCTGTTTTCCTAGAACTGTTACCTATAGCTTTCAAGGTGATTTCAAATGTATTACATCGTGAATGCTGACCATGACCCCCCGAGGGAATTCTGCTGGTGGGGAGACCTGTCTCAGAGGGTCAGTCCCGTACACAGTCCATAGCAGGAACTGAGATGCAGGGCCTCAGGTACAACTGTTCAGTACCATGTTGCTCATACTTCTCATTTTCCTAAACTCTTTTGTTTCAAACAAATCACTCTGTCTCTAACCTCTTCTCCCAACTTAATAAGTTTCTCTCTCAAGCCTCTGTAAATTACATTCCACCTATTTTGGAATGATGAGCTGGGCAGGAATTGGTGTGGCTCCCATCTGGGGTTACTCTCATGTTAAAGAAGCATTTTATCGTGGTCTTCCTAACAACCAACTCATTTTCTTTGTAAACAGTTGGCTCAGCTAAAAATTCACAAGCCCAGAGAAATTTTCCCAGGCAAACCTCACCACACTCGGATCTAAATTCTATGTTCCTTTATTCTGATCCAGTCCCCTGATGGGTCAGGCAGCCCCTAGTATCTGCCAAAGACAATCACACTCCATCCTTTCAAACTCATCTGGCGACAAAGCATGAGTCATTTCGGGAGACCCTCCTATAGTGTCCCCAACCGGCCCCACCTCTACATTCACAGACACACACACCCCAGCCCCTGATGAAATTCTTGTTCTCCACCTGCCTTGCTTCATGAAGACAGCACCCGCCGGGAGCCTTGTCTCTTCTGAGAGGTCTGCTCAGCATCCCCAGAGATTTGCCTGTTCCCCTGCGACTCTTCCAAGAGCTTCTTCCCAAATGACAGCTTATCTTCAGACGGGCCATAATCTCATATAACATACCTCTCTTACGTCAACACAGACCGGAAATTAAGAGATCCAACCCTCTTCCCACCTTCCTGTTGCTCAGAGGAATGTATTCGTCCATTCCACAAGCAGACCCCAGCCTTTCCTGCAGGCCAGGCACACACTTAGGTGCTGGGTACCATGGCGACAAAGCTTCCTTCCTGTCCTTCTCCTCATGGAGCTTTCAGTCTAGTAGGGAGCGAATAACATGCCCGTGCTCTTCCACCTTGAATCCACATTAGAAGCACCAGGATATTTTTGAAAAGCTTCAAAGTCAAGGCTTCAGTCCAATGAAATCAGGATCTCCGGGTGTGGGTCTCCAGCACTTTGATGATTCTATAATGTGGAGCCAAGGTTGAGAAGCATTTAACCTGTCCCTCTAAAATGGAAACAGCTGACATAGAAGCCTGTCAGCCAACAGGAAGGCAGGAAGGATGGCAAGAAAAGCAGGGCCTCCCAGGAGTGGCTTCCTGAGCCGGGCAATTTCTAGACATAAGTCATCTGTGCATTAGCGCATGCCTGTAAGTCTTAGAATGCCTCCAAATAATGTCTCGTTTCACATGTATTTTCAAGCCTTTTTTTAAAAAGAAACTTTGATCTCCCTCAATTAGATTATTTTTAACATTTGGTCATTTGCACACAGATATCAAAATTAAGAAAAGGAAAGGAAATCTTTAACAAAAGTTTAGGGTAAATATCTTAAAATAAAAAGATTCTATATCAAAGAAGGATAGATAGATATATAAATAGATAGCTAGATATTCACATTTCACCTTACTCCATTTTTCCCTGTTACACTTCAATGGGTAGCTGAGGCAAACACACCAAATTAGATTTCCACACTCTAGATGACAAGATAGAACAAAGGACTGATGATTTCAAAAAAATAGCAGAGAAAGATTCATTTTGAGCAAACATTTATTTTAAATCTATTCCATTTCATTACTTGTTTTATTATTGAGGTTCTGCAATAGTCATTTGAAATATCAACCTCTGCATTGTCAAAAGTTTAATGCAAAAGACGGTTTCACTTATGGTTTCACTTTCTACCTTACTAGAAATAAAGGAGTCATCCCAAAGTTTAATCTATAAAGAAGACCAAAAACGGCAATGTGTTGCAATGGAATATTCCATCCATAAAACTGTATTTTTTAATATCTTTATTTCTAACAAGATCACTAAAGAGATCTACCCTGCAGATACAAGTAAATAATCAGTTCAATAACAACTGAAGAGAGCCTAGAACCTTGTGGAATTTGAAATCATGTACCCATTGGTTTTCTATTTTTATTAAAATAACATGCCCTGAAGAATTTATTTTTTAAAATGCTATTTTCCTAAAGCCTTTGCAATGGTCAGAAGGCAGGAAAGAATTCTGTCTAAATGGACCAGAATTCATATTTAAATCTGCAATCTACTTGTTTTAACGTTTGCTGACTATTTAAAGGTTTGTTTGTGTTTTCTCTTTCAATTGTCACCTGATTTTGACCACCATAATTAGCAAGAATATGAGATACAAACTAGCAAAACATCGGGAGACTATTAGTGCCAGAGAAAGAAAGAGGATTGAGTGAGAGTCACAAAGTATCTTTGCAAAGCCACAATACTGCAATTGCTGTGCCAATGCAAGGGGTTTTAATTCATGTCCCTGAAAGGTATTTTAATTTTCTGTTGAGACCGCATGTTCTATAAATAAAAAAGTAATAGCCAAAGAAGAGAATTAAAGCACACTGATCTCCTATTATATTTGGTGTAGAAACCAAATTTACAAGGAAAATATGGGCTGCTTCAGTCATTTCACTTTAAAGGCACTCCATAGGGACGTGGATTTACCACCTCATTCATATAGACTTAGGGAAAAAAAAACATTGAGAGGCAAAGAGTAATTCCAAAGGAAAGAAAAACATTTTTTTTTCATTCTAACCAGCCGAAAAGTTTTCCCATAGAGACAATATTCAAGTGTGAAATCCAACAAAATGCATCATTTTTTTTTCCTCAAAAAGCTTACTCCTATATGACCAGTACACGCATATATACATTGAACAAGATAGAGACATCTGAACTCATCGAGAAAATGAGGTCACCCTGGAAGTAAACTCCAATTATGGAAAAGTACATGACCACAAGCAATGTCAAATTATGCACTGACACTTCTCCAGGACGAGACTGCATTAAAACAAAAACCTCTTCACTTAACATTCCTCCCCCACAAAACAATAAGCGTCCGATTCTCCCCTTTGTCAGCTCTGAACGATATATTTTCAAACGTAAAGTATCTGTTTAGCCAACACTACAATCAAATACAATATGGAATCATCTCTATCATTATTCTATAGCACAGAGGAAACTTTCTTTACACGACAGTAGACAGTCAACGCGTAAGAAGCTGCTTTGAAAATACAGGTAGGTAAAGTGAAGCACATTTGTCACAACAAAGTGATGGTTCCTTGAGTGCTTTTTCCAAATAAGCCAATATCTGGCAAATTATCGCCTTCTGAAGCAAAGGATGAAGCAGACAGCATTGGTCTCCACTATTTAGAGTCCACAATAGATGTGGCGTCAGGAAGAATAGCCTGTTCTGTTCCTGTCACCAGCCAGGCCCTGCCTTCAGCAGCTTTGTTACTTAACAAGTTGGGCTCAGTAAGTGACTGAGAGAGCCTTGTCTCTGTGGACGTCCTCTTTTCAAAATCTCACAGGCGGGGAGTCACACAAGAAGACAAACTTACCTGGCAATTGCTTATAAGCCCGGCGAGCTCCTTGCCCTGGCAAATCAAATCTGCACTTTTTCCAACGAAATGCAGTGGCTGCCGGGCTGCTCATCACCTACACTTGCTTGAATGACGAGGAAAAAGATGCAGAGGAAGTGGACAACAAAAGCAGCTTTCGAACTGCACACTGGGATGTCCTGTGTTAGGGTGGCTTTTCTTTTTCCCATGAGAGGATCTGACTAAACTTAACCCACTCTCCTCTAAATACCAGACAGGAAGTTACACTTAACAGTTAGTGAAAACTCCTTAGGTCTTTTGGAGTGTTGTTGTTTTTTTTTAATTTTTTTTTTTTTTTTTTGGTTTTGGTTTTGTTTTTCTCATTATCATAACTAAGAGCCTCTGAATATTTCTGATCTACTACAAAGAGATGATAACTTTGCTTCCTGTTTTCACAGCATCAGCTGGTAAGGGACACCTCCACCCACCTCTCTACCCACTAGGTGTATAAATAGAGGCTTTTTGCCCTGGCTATACAACGGGGCTGAAGAGTTTGGTTACACATTAACTATACTTCAAAGAATAAATTGGACGGGTTATTTCACTTTAGTATGCATGTATATCTTGGGGAAATGAAACTCAAAAGGATTTCTTAATTCCTTATAAATTGCTACAGTGGAAAAAATTAACTTATTCACACAGAATTCTAAGATAGGTAACAATTTTGATTCATATTTCCAGACTATTTTGCTCTCACTTATACACATGTAATCTATATACTTATAACAAGCAAGAAAAATCATTACCCATGTTACCTCACCTGTTCTTTTTCTCGCTTTCTTTGAAATAGAAACTTCCTACTTATCAGCAAATATTTTCAAAGAATATGTACCTTTATCAGGAAACAGTGTTTAAATTAAAAAACATCTCCTTCCCTGCTACTGACTATGGTATAGAAAAGAGAAACAGTGAGTAGCTGGCCCACTCTCCTCCTCTTTATCTCTGTATTTTTCCAAGATTAGAAACTGCATGACTCTGGCAAAATACTCCAAGGCTCAATCTCCAAATCTGTAAAATGGGAGTAGTGACCTCACCTGTAGTCTTGTGACGTAAGAGAGGAATACAACGATACAGATCATGTCACATAATCAAAGCCCAACTAATTTTTTGGTAACAGCTTTATTGATGTATAATTCACATTGTATGCAGTTAACCCATTTAGAGGACATAATTAAATGATTATTCATATATTCACAGAGTTGTGCATCCATCACTTCAATCACTTTTAGAACATTTTCATCACCCAAAAAAACAGTCACGCTCCAGTTCTTTCTCTCACCCCCCCCACCCCCAACCTCAGGCAAACCACAAAAATCTACTTCTTGCCTCTTCTGGGCATTTCATAGAAATAAAATTATAAAATATATGGTCTGTTTTGACTGGCTTCTTTTACTTAACATAATGTTTTCAAGGTTCATCCATGTTGTAGCATGTTTCCGTACTTCAGTTCTTTCTTTGGCTGAATGATATTCCGCTGTATGAACATCCAGCATTTTATTTATTCATTTATTAGTTGATGGGTATTTGGGTTGTTTCTACATTTGGGTTATGAATAATGCTTCCATGAGCACTCGTGCACAAGTTTTTATGTTGACATGTTTTCAGTTCTCTTGGGTATATACTACCAGGAGTGGAATTGCTGGGTTATATAGTAGTAACTTTATGGTGAATATTTAGAATTGCCAGACAGTTTTCCAAAGTGGCTGTTCCCACTAGCAGTGCATGAAGGTTCCAACTTCTCCACATCCACAGCCACATTTATCATCTCTCTTTTTTATTATAGTAACCAACTTACTAGATGTAAAGTGACATCTCATTATGGTTTGAGTTGCAGTTCCTTGATGGTTATCAAAGCCCAATTTTTACCAGTAGCCACAAAATGTCTGCATTTTTATAGCCAGGGCTAAATACTCCTACTTTTGAGTATTGAGAACAACCAGCAAGGCATGAAGACCACTTGATTAGAATGGATACTGGCTACAGTGCTAAAGCAAGACCTGGAAGTTGTAGAGCTTTAATAGTGGCTATTTTCAAACAGGTATGAGAGAATGTTGACATTTGGTATAGTTGTACAGATTCATAACAGCTAAATATTGCTGGCCTTCTGGTAAGAAGCTGCTAAAGCAGTTGTCCCTTCTTGCTCTACCAAAGCGCTGCTTAAGAAAACTTATAAAATGATGAGATTCCCAGTGGAAGTATGACACCTCAATAGTTTCTAACCAGTTCTTCCCACCTGTCTTTCTGTATGTGTCTTCTTCTTAAATAGAGGCAGGCCCAATTAAAGCAGCCTTTTGTAAGTGAATAGCCTCATTATTTACAGGAAGAAATTTTAGAGCCGATGGATCTGAAGATTGAAGAGCTCACAAATTTTGAAAGTAGCCCAGAGAGACAACAAATCAGGACCTAGACACTAGCAATATTTTCCCCTTCCCTCTTAAAAATGTGATATTGGAAGAAGGGTAGTACCTATTCTAATTCAAGTTCTTAACCAATCAAACTCAAAACATCTAATCTAATTCAGAGGGATAATCATTTTTTTCAGACTACACGATGCTTGAACAAATTCATATACAATATTAATTATCTCCTTCCTGAAATATCTTATTTTAGGATTTTAATTTTTTAATCCCTAAAAACACTAAACAGAATAAAATCTACATAAAGCATAATAAAAAAATACAAAACACTACAAGCTATAATATATATTATATATATATTATATTATATATATTATATTATACAAGCTATAATATACAATATACAAGCTATAATACATATGTATAATATATATATATATGAAATATCTTTTTTCCTTCTTCCAATATAAGGCCTCAGGCCTTGCAACATGTACTAATAATATGATTCACTCATCTTCTAAGAAATTTTCCACGTCCCAAGCCTGCACCATGTAATCCATTGTTTTCATTATTTCTTGGCATACAGCTGACTATGAGACTGACCGCTGATCTTTCCTGTGTCAAATAGAACTTTCCATTGTGGGAAATCTCTAAAACATTCATATTAAGTTAAGTGGAAATGTCATCCTAGTTCAGGAGCAAATACGGTCTGTATCAACAAGTATAGCTTCTACACAAGATTCTACTTAGAAAAGGCAAACCACTGAACACGCAAAGAAGTACCAAAGCTTCCTTGGAGTTTCAGTAAATACCTGACCGTGAAGAAATTCAAAAGCAACGGTGAGTTTATCGAAGTTATCTGAAGGTTCTTCTAAGAAGATCTAATAGAAGGAAACTTTTTAACACTGCTCTGTAGTGTCAGGACCCATTCTACATCCACAGACCCCTTCTTCTGCTAGATTCCACGGCCGGCCTCATTTCCAGTTCTTGTGAAATCAACAGACCATTTATGTTGCAAGGATCTGCCTAGGGTATGCATGTTCTTATTCAATCTGGTGTTGACAGCAGTAATCAAATTTTGTACATACCACTAGCTCTATTATAGCTCACCAGTAACTGGCTGCCAGCCTCAGTCTGCTCTCATCAAAAAGGAAAGAAAGCTTGGACTGCAGAGAGAATTTCAGAACAAATCAGCTGACAGGACAGGAGGTGGTGTAGAAGTGAGAGAGCAAAGCAAAGTCACTTGGAAACTAATCCTCTCTCCAACGGGGAGACACACATACTCCCAGCAGCATCAGCACAGCCACGAATTGTCTTCCTTCCTTGTTCTCTGCAAACCCTCTAGGCTTTGAGCATCTTTTTATAACTGTCAGTCCTAACTAATGAACCTACCTCTAACCCGGCTGAGCAACAGACAAAAGCTAGAGACAAACACCCTCCAGTCCCAGGGAGACCAAGTACAAGGGAACACTGGAGTTTCAGCACTTTCTGTGACCTCTCCAGACACGACTGGTTTCATTTTGTAACTCCTCTGTCTGCACTTAAGCTAGAATCAAGCATTTTCCTCAGATCAGAAAAATACAAAATTCATCTTATGATTAAAAAAAAAAAAAGGTCAGCTTTAAAAAAAGCTGGAGGGGGGGGTGGAAAACTTTGAGATTTTACTGGATTTGCATTTTTAGACTTCGGATTCTCCAAGAAAACCACACTCCTGCTAACAGATATTCTCTACTTAAAAGCAGCATAGCTGATGCCATTTCCTGGTATAACAAGGCAACTTTTTGTTTCATTTTTTAAAACTTGAAATAATTTTAGATTTACCAAAAAACTTGTAAAAGTGGTACACATAGTTCTCCTATTCCCTTCACCCACCCAGCTTCCCCAAATGTCACCATCGTTACATAGCCAGAGAATTAGCACTGATGCAATATC
This sequence comes from Rhinolophus sinicus, assembly GCF_036562045.2. NCBI lineage: Eukaryota > Metazoa > Chordata > Mammalia > Chiroptera > Rhinolophidae > Rhinolophus > Rhinolophus sinicus. The sequence goes on along the minus strand of NC_133755.1, from coordinate 165,482,526 downwards.
ACGAACTACTCTACAGATCTTATTCAAATTTCTCCAATCGCCCCCTCTTTTCTGCAACATGATACAATCCAAGATCCTGCATAAAAGCAACACTTTAAAAATCCAGGATCCATCCTTTCTAATAAATCATGCATTATCTAATGAACATTTCTGAGTCCCCCAAAAGTTCTGTTTCCCTTTATGCTGATGAGGCAGTGTCGTCATTAACCACTGAATCTTCCAGGCTAGAAATGTTCTTTCCCTCCATGATTCTCTTCATAGCTAATCTGTCAATCTTGTCACCTTATCTTGTAAACATAGCTCAAATAGTTTCACAATCCCTTGTCCAAAATCCTCAGGTCACATGTGTTCCTGAATCAGAAATTTTCCCATTTCAGAAAAGTTACACAGCACATAGGCCATATATTACATTTTTAAAAAAAAAGAAAGAAAGAAAAGAAAAAAACAGTGAGACCCAGAGAAATGTCCCCTAATTAAACACATTAATACATCTGCAGCAAATATGTGTATTTTATGAATGGTGAGTGGGATAAATAAAGATTTTAAAAGCATCCCAGCAGTTCAGGTCACATGTTGCCACCAAATGAGTTCAGGCCAAACTCAGGTTTTACTGCCCACTGAATTACGAAGAAAATACCTTTTGGTTTCCAGAACCCTCTTCGGCTACTATAACTGCAAGTGTGGGGTCCTGGACCTGGACCTATGACATCCATGGCCTCATCCGTCTCTTGCCTTCTTCACCATGCCCTCTTTCACTCCTTCTCCTGGCTAAATAACCTGTGATGTCCCCTCTGCCTCCAGGCTCTCTCCACTCCAATCCAATACCACCCCACCCCCACGAATCCCCCATAATGATCTTTCTAAAACACCTACAACTAACTCCCTGGCTTCAAAATGCTTAAAGATTTCCCATGGATGGATGTGGGAGACTAATCTTCGTGAGGCGTACACTGCTCTCCACCATCCGAGCCAGTCCCCTGACGGTACAGCCCATCTACACACAGCATTACACCCAAGGAGAACACAAAAATGGAAAAGGCATCGTTTTCACCATCAATATTATCACAATCTAATTCCTTCTCTTTAACATTTCCACCAAAGGAATTATTTTTTGGAATACAACTTCTCCAATAGTCAAAAAACACGTCAGGATTTTTAACCCCTTTTTTTTCTCACTAGGAAATTCTACCTTAGTTCTTGACCACGTTAACTAACATTACTCCCACATTACTAACAAAATCCCACATGTTGACTTAAAAAGCATTTTTCACATGATTTTAACAACACATGTCTAAAAATACTCACTACGCTAGGGTTGGTATGGTGAAAACAATTACGAAAAGCAAAAGCCAGGAAAACTTTTCCAAAAACAAGCAAACCCAAAAAAGTAACGTCAAGGATGGTATTTAATGGGCTGAGTGATTTCTCATGAGATTGTTTTTCCAAAGCACGAAGATATAAATAAAATCTGAAATCATGCCTTTGTTTCCATATTAGTATATTAATGGAACTGAATGACATTATAATCAACAAAATCATGTTAGAGAGAGTTAAACAACCCCCTCCCCCCAAGAAGAGTTGAGAATTTATCCCGAACCACGCAGAGGCTGACCTCATATGCAGACTTGCAGGAACGTGCCAACGAAACAGGAATGAAATCATATTTTAAGTATTATTGGTTTTATTTTCTAATGTGTAAACAAAACACCTACTTGGAATGATGAATTGAAAGAAAAATTCCTACAAGTTGTATTTAAGGATCAAATTATAACCTTCCTTACAATTATCTCGGGGAAAATGCATAGAAGTAGTACGATTAAGAGGTAAAAGACAGTGTCACCATATCTCTTAATGAGAGGGGTAGAAAGAGGTTGCACATGCACAGACACCAAGAGAGGTGAGGGGGTTCTGAGCAGGAAACTTGGGGTTCCCTCCCACCGTGACCCTCCTGTGTGGGTGTCTGGGGGTGAGGGGGGGATACGTAAGGGTGTGTCAGGGTTCTCACAGACCGAGTTGCTTCCAAACAGACTACCAACTGCCTGGAACCAACAGAGGTGAGGCAGCCAGTGGGTGATGCCACTTTGTAGATGCCAGGACCCAATCTGCCAGGGCTCTGGAAGGACCCTGCAGTGCCCGCTGCTCACAGTAGGGCATCCTGGGACAGCCTCTCCAGCTGCAAACATCTCCTTCTAACAGAAGGATGGAAGGTCATTGCCAGGGCTCTTCCGGGAGCAGGAATAGTTATTTACAGAGATATTAAAAGAAATGAATAAAACACAAATGCTTTAAAAAGAAAGAGGAATTTTAAAACACTATTAAAAAGGAAAGAAAAAGGGGGTGATTTTTCTGAATCTTCTACATGTTCTGTTTTTATCAATAAGGTGAAAACTAAACATCTTTTCTCCGTTTCCTTTGTATTGCCATCCCTTAGCGCACCGCCTGGCACATCGTAAGGACTCCATAAATGAACATTTACTGAAAGAAGAGAGATGAGTGGATGGGGATGACACAGAGCAGAAGCAGCAGCGACCAGGACGGTGAGAGGAGGCCCGGCCAGCTCTCACACCCAAAGAGCACAGTGCATGCGACCCCCACCCTGAAGCAGAAGGGAGCTGGCATGGTCCATGACAAGGACAAAGTGAAAAACAAAAGCTCTGGGGCAAACTCAACAATCTCCCTGCTGCAGAAAGGGACTCCACAGGGGACAGAGAGCTGTGCCAGGCAAGATGGGCACTTGCGGGTTTACCAAAGGACTAATTTGGAAATAAAAGTGCTGTGCAATTAGAGGCAGAAGCCTCAGCATTCTGCTGAACTATGGAGCCAAGGTCAGCAAGTGAGTTTTCTTGAAGTGCAACTGCTGGCCTCATAAGGAAAACGTCTCTACTTTCTAGAGGGTTCTAGAACCCTCAAGTTTCACTGGAAGGTGTGAAGAGAGAAGAATGAGCGTTATTCTTTGTTAGCAGTGAAAACATCTAGTGGGAGAAATGACCTAAGTGTCCCATAGGGCACACGGCTTGTGGATCAGGGTATGTCACACACGACACTTTGTCCCTTGGTCGCCTGCAGTGACAATCTCAATTCAATGTCTTTCCAATGGAGTTCTTATTCCCTTAGGCAAATCTGAGGATGTTGGCCTTCCAGAAGACAGGGGTGTTAACCAGGGTGAGTCATCTGTATATTCAGCCTGCAGCAGAGAACACACACAGATAGCCCTGTCCGACCACCCACATCCCACGTGTCATATCTCTCCACTTGAGAATGAAGCATAATCATCTACTCGTAGCAACTTAGGGCTGAGAATGGGGAGAAAATGAAGGATCCAGGTAAGAATTACCCAGAACAGATGCCGAGGAACTGACCAGCAGGCTTTTAAATCAGTTATGGGATTTCTAAGATGATACAGTTTCCAAGAGGTAACCCAGTGAGGAACAGAGAATGCAAGTCAAGTGCATCACTCAAGAATTTATTAGCCATGGGACTCAGCAACAAGGTTCAAGGTTCCCGGGCTCAAGGCCCAGGAGGAGCACTTGAGAGAGCCTGTCTGCTAAGTGGTTTGTTTACTGAGCGCCTACTCTGTTCCACAAATTGCAGTAAAGAGAACCAGTTCCCAGGCCAGGCAAAGTGACGCAATAGCCAGTGCTATAGAAGGGAGTGTTGTGACACTTGCTATCACTGCTTCGGGGACCAGGCTGAAGCACTGAGACAGGCCGGAGCCTGCAAAGAGAAGCACGGAGAGGGAAGAGGGTGGGAGCAAACACGATACAAGGAATGCACAACTAGCCGACTATTAAAATACTCTGAGAAGTCACAAAGAACAGACAAGAAGATGGGAGAGTGGCACTTGGAAACAATACCAGAAGGTCCAACAAAAGAGAAAAGAGTGACCCAGAAATCAGGGAAAAGCAAAGTCAGGCCCTCTTATTCCAGGGGGGTGCCTGATGGAGCCATCCCGGAGTTGGCAGGTCTGGACCATTTACGTGCTGTTTCACACAAATCGCCCTTTTCCATAAACGTCTCTCCTCCAGAGAATTTCCATGAGTAAATTGGTCTATCTATGAAAGTATAAATACAGCAAATACAACAAACTTGGTTTTAAATTAGGAGTTTGGACTAGAATAACTTCCCGGCGGTTGCCAATTCAGGAGAGTGCTAGAACTCCCAGTGTTCCTGTTGGAACATCAGTATATAATTTGGTCGTAAAAGCTGACCAACTTTCAGGACCTCTGAACTTGAAAGTTCTTGCACATTTATTTTCATTGGTGCCTGCAAAATACTTACAGGTTAAGCTCTGTCAATACCTCAGTTCTTATTTGAAAAATGAAGTAACTGAGGTTTGTTCACACAGAGTAAAACACCAAATTCATGCTGTGGGTGTTCCTCACGTCAGGACCAGCTCCCAACTCCCAAACCAACAGCCTTCCCTTCCACCCTCTCATGGGACTTCCAGAGAAGCTCCCTGGCTTGCAGAGCTCTGAAGCCCAGAGATCTGAAAGTTATTTTTTCTGAAAGTAAATGATACTGTACAATACTTCCTCTCTTCCTCAGAGTCATAGCCAAAAACCAGGTGACACCAAGAGGAAACGCATGTTCCTCAACAGCAATAAGATTCCATGTATCAGGTAGCAGCAGCAGCTGCTGAAAGCTGGTCCCACCCCCACCGCAGTCCCCAGCTGGCACAAACACAAGCCTGAGAACCTGAGGCCTCTCAGATGAGGCTTTCAGCAACAGAACGAAAAAAGAACCCCACAATGCCACTCCCAAGGGCATTAAAATCATAGCCCTGAAGGAACAAGGTGGTTCCTCTTCACGGGAGTTACTAACCCGACCCCCTCCGCACCGGAAAGAGGGGGCAGGAAAAGGAAATGAAAGCAAGTGACTCTAGGCTGTGAATTTCATATGCAAGAATAGCCAGCAACAGGTGCAGCGTTCCGGTGAAATGACAACTCCCCAAACGTCTTTTGCCTCCACAGCACACGACCCAAGCACAGAAATCCAACACTAGCAATGATATCAGAAGTTCAAATCATCATGTTCTCACCAGCAGCAATTGTGAAAAAAATAAAATAATGAGCCAATGGACCAAATAATATTTTTCTGCTGACACATGACTTCTTTCACATAGTCCTCTCCTAAAACAGTTTACTCTAAAATAATGCAAATGTTGGTCATTAAATATATATATATTTAATATATATTTATTATATATTATAATAAATATAATATTTTATGTTATATATTTATATTATTATAATTTATATTATATTATATATAATATATATATATTATACATTTTTATATATTTACTTTATAAATATAACATTTATATATATATAAATGCCTAGTGACTAGCATAGTGGCTGGCACAGAGAAGGAGGGAAATAAATATTTACCGAATGAATGAATGAAACAAACATAACGTTGTCTTCACAAATAGCAATAACCAAAGTTTTACCTTCTGGGTTATGTATGAGTGTATTGTTTCCCATGTCTCCAAAAAGAGAACAAAAGGTTGGAGTCAGAAGCCAAGAGCACAACATTCCGCCAATGAACATTTCAGAATGTGCCAATCACCCATCCTCTGGCTGAAGCCCTTTGGGATTAAGCGATCTATGCAGGGAATTTTCACTTGGAGAAGACCAAATGGGAAAAACAATCATACTCATTTGAGCGATCTACCTTCCTTTCAGTATGCCATTTTAGATTTTCGTTTCTTTCAATATGCCATTTTACATAACATTCTCCACATGCCATTACTATAGAGTTTACAAAATAAATTTTGTTGTATAATCTTTTCAACATGACAAAAATAATCCACTGATTATATCTTATAGAAAAATGTCATGTGCTATATGTGATATGTGTAAGAAAAATATAAGTGTGGCTAAGATGGAGTTGAAATGAAGCCATTTTATGAGCTATAGAAACTGACAGAAGGGGTGGGGGGAAATGGCAATGAAACTGAGCTCAGAGATGAAGAATGTCTGTTATATGAATATTGTGTTAAAAAGAACATTATCAGTGTGAGAACATCACTAATTCATATAAGATAAAGGGTTTAAATAATGATACTAATTATAAGAATAAGGTTTCAGAGCTCAGATAAGAATATATCATCAAAATTATCAGAAGATGTCAGAGAACTGAGAAGTACAAATAAAAATATAGTGTAATAAATAATTTTACAAAATTACAGTGAAGAATAATTCAATGTAATGACACTCTTCATTCAATTTTCTTTAAATTTATGAATTTCTCTTTTGTTTATAACAGTATTAAGTATTCCCAGTAGAATTTCTCTCATCCCTACATATGTATAAAATTTAAAGAATCCTTAGGTTTTTCAAGTCTTTCCTTCCAAGATCCAAGTAACTCTCACTTTCTTTTACCTCAAGGTAATATCCAAAGATCTTGAATAAAATCCTTAGCTGAGATTTAAGGACCTAGTTAAGAATTTGCTGAAACTTCAAGGAATAAACTGGAATAGCAAATCCATTGAGTGTTTTTTAAAAACGACATCTTTCTATTCATTCATTCATTCATTCATTCATTCATTCACTCCAAGGATCCATCTCCCCTACAGGCCAGGGATTGTGTCAGGCACTACAGACAGAGCAGTAAACAAGAAAATCTTGGTCCCTACAATTCCAGAGATCACAGTCTGGAGACCTACCAACAACAAAGTAAACAAAGCAATTAGCATCGTGCCAACTGTGCTGAAGCGAGCAACAGGAGAGGTGGGTGTCGGAGCTAATAGGACGAAATCTATTTCAGATGGGGAGTCAGGACAGGCATCTTGGAAGAGATGCAATTTAATCTGATGCCCAACCCCAGAAAGAGTAGAAGGGAGCAGCCAAGAGCTGGAGGGGCGGTATTCCAGGCAGAGAAAAGAGGGTGTTCCTGGAGCTACAAGCCAGACACAGGTGGGGCGATGGGCAGAGAGACAGGAGGTGCATTATACATACAGAAATGGCCTCTCACCATGTGATTCACCCACCACACCTTTGGCTTTACACACACTTTCTCCTCGGCCTGGAATCCCTCCCTTCCATTCTCTCCTCTGCCACCTCTAAGGTCCCTCCTCTGAGAAACATTCCCTGACCTTCCAAAGAAGACCAAACTTCCAGGAGTGAATCCCTCCTAACCTGTGGACCCACAGCACCTATTACGTGCCACTACCACACCTCTTACCACACTGCACTGAATTGCTGTGTTCAAGGGCCTATAAGCAGGGATCTTGCCTTGTTTGTCTTTGTTTCCCAGCAGTCTATCACAGAACTTGGCACCAACAGTTATGCAATAAATGACATGTGAGTGAGTGAACAAACCAAGAGAGGAATGGACAAATTAAGTGAAGGCAGGAGTCCACCAATGCTAATTCATGACTCAATGTCGGAGGTTTGGAACATGGTTACAACTCATTAACCCATTTATAGTTTGGGGGGCAGATAATTTCTATCCCCATCTGTGTTTCATACAACATAAACACTTTAGGGCAAATCTCCTTGTATCACAGAGGAGTGACAGAATAATTTTTAGAGTATCGTTAGACATCAGGACCGATCCATTCATACGGGACAAGGATGCATTAAGTGCCAAGCCCTGTGCTAGGCTCTGAGGCGGACAGTGGCCCTGAACTAAAAGATCTACAAGGCTAGTAAGGAGAACACATCTTATCTCCAAAAGGAGGTTAATAACTGACATTGTAAGATTCTTCACACGTAACTTACTTCTTTCATAATATTAAGAGAAAACATTTTGTAAAAAATGCCAAGGTCAACCAGAGTACGAAATCATTTAGAATCTGTTGAGTCATGCCTAGGTTTCCCTTCTACAACCAATGGACCAAAGGTTAAGTAACCACGGCACTCTAAGTGAGCCTTCTTTACCTGCCTGTGGCTCTTGGACGTCTCCATGTGTGGAATCAGATGTCACTTCCATTTCTCGTTGGCTCAGCATGTCCTCCAAAGGCCGTTGAGATTCACGAACCAACCATGCATGATTTCTAAAGTCACAAAGTTATGCTGGACGTGCTTTGATGGAGTCAAATTGAAAAACAAAGTGAAACAGTATGGGAACCGTGGAGAGAGGCGTCCCTCCCAACTGCCCCGACCAGAATGGTGACATTCCTGCTTCTGTGCACACCCAATCCTGGTCTGCTCTGTCTGAGCTTCTGCCAAGCCTTGCAGCCTGTCACTTTAAAATCCTGACATCCTGACGTGTGACAGCACTGATCTGCCTAGGAACAGGGAGGTATGCATTTCTACAAACACTGCTGTTCACATTGCTTAGAATAATGCAGAGAAGCCAAGCTCTTCTTCACTTCAGGTTTTTCTTCCATTCGAGCCAAATGAAACTTTGGGTGAGGAAAAATGTTCAGAAATTAAACAATTTTTTTAAATGTTCCTCAGTATCTAGCTCTCGCCAGCGAGCTTGTTTTCCTAAATTTTGCAATCAATTTTTCAGCTTATATATTCCAAACGAATCTCTAAAGCTTTTAGGGAGGCATCCATTAATATACTAAATACATGCCATCAAGCTGAAAGGTAAACGGCCTCTTCAACCTGGATTAAAAATACTATCGAGTCAACACGCAAACTGTACATCTTTCTGCCAACCTCAACACATAGCCCGCTGCTCACTTCACTCCCAATCTCTGTCCTCATTCAGCATTTCCAGAAGGCCAAGGTCTGCCCTACTCAGGACCTGCACACGGGCTCTGGCCTCAGCCAACGCCCTCCATCCTCTTCTGATGTCCACTTAGATATGGCTTCTTTAAGGCCTCCCTCCCCACTAGCGCCCCTCTCAGGCCAGGGAAAGGCCCATCGGGAGACTCTCCCATCACTGCAGCACATTCATCCCCTCGGCAATTAAACAACTGCGTGTACGTTCTACACTTTGATGTCTGTGTTTCTGGACGTTCCAGAAGCTAGGCATCATGGCCATAGCATTCATCCGTTTTATTGACGTTGCCCAGTACAGTGCCTGACTCATCAAAGAGTTATTTCCATCTCAAATTGTTGTCTCTATAAAAACAGTCTTTGTGGCACACGGCTGTCACTGCCAAGCTCTAAGGAAACAAATGTTCATTTCAAGCCATTAACTTCAGCAGGGGTTGTTAACAAGGCCGGGGGTCCATGAACCTGGACAGGAAAAAAATTAGTTTTCACTAACCATTAACAGAAATGTGCTTCCCCTGCTATTAACAAACGTAAGTCACAAAGCACACTATTAGTAGTTCTTTTGACTGTATCAGCAACAAAAATCACAGCCCTTTTCATATCACATTTCAGCTGAAAAAAATCACTTGGCCATCATCATCTCAGGACAGTACAACAGCTACCAGACCCACTGTTGGATCTTGTCACTGAACGCACTAATGAACAAACAAATATTATTCTATCACGGGCTTTGTAAGTATTCTGTAACTAAATTTCTATAGAATTGGTTTTCCTTTGTAATGCTACATATTTTATTTTATGCTTTTTTTTTTATTCACCAAACTGCTAAAGGGGTCCATGGCTTTTTAAAAAGGGGGGAGGAGGGTGATGAGAATAAAGAATGATAACTCTCATGAGATATAAACATTTGATGTACAAAGAAACACTTATATTCTGTTTTCAATGGATTGAACACAGTTTTACTGAGAAAAAGTGAAAAAAAAAAAGGTTCTAAAAGAAAGATGATTCAAAACAGAATTATTAAATTGAAAAGTCATGTTTACAATAAATAAAAATCTTCATTTCATTAGTTTTAGTACAAAACAACTGTGGAAGAAGAAATTCTTGGGGGACATTTAAATAGTTTAATAGCTATCATATAATTCAACTATGAAATATTCTTGACATAGTCCTGATAATGATGAAAACTCTCCCACTTTTTCCAGAAAAAGTCATCTTCAAGCCACTGAGCCCGAGGCTTGCAAAGTGAGGATACTAGGCAGGCAGGATTACAAAATATATTACACTCCTATTTCTACCTACCAATTGGAGATGCGTCCCATCTTTTTTTTTTTTTTTTTTTAGTTTCAGCTGTACAAAACAATGCAATAGTTAGACATTTACACTCCTCACAAAGTGATAACCCCCCACTCCCAATCTACTACCCCTCTGACCTTGTATATGGCTGTTACAGTTCCACTGACTCTATTCCCTATGCTGTACTCCACATCCTGTGACTATATATATATATATATATATATATATATATATATATATATATTAAATTATCATTGACATTCATTATTGTTCAGCTCCAGCTTCAGGTGTACAGCGCAGTGGTCAGGCATCTCCACCATCCATGAAATGGTCTCCCTCATAGACAAGTGTGAGATGTGTCGCATCTTATTTCTGCAATAGCTCTATGAACACACGCACATACCCAGCAGGAGGAGTAACAGAGTACTCATTAACACCTTACTGTGAGTCGCTTTACTCAGCCAACCTTAACATCCACAACACTCCGAGAAAAAAGGAGAGGGGAGCCAGAGAGGGGAGCGGCCAGGCCTGGAGTTAGAAGGCCAATGGACAATGCAGAGAGGCCGGGTCAGCAGAAAACACTTCAGAGACGGCATATAAATCAAATTTTGCAGAACCTCGACGGCAGTCAGCAGGTCCTACTTGCACTTCTAGGATTGCTCTGGAAGACTGAATACCACAGTTTTACTCTCACACAAATGAAGACCGTTTCTGGCAAGTTCAGTTCAGCAGCTCCAGTTACCAAAAGGAAAATAACAGGAAGGAAATAGTCCTCGCACCCCTGCTCTGTTCTTCCTCCTCCCATTCCCCCTCTCCCTGACCGTCTTCCTGTTTACCCTAAAACTTAAGACTCCATGCCCATGGCCTGTCTGTTGTAATCCACAGGTATGTGTCATGTCTCTTTCAGTTTAGTAATAAAACCCCCTACACTTCACACAGTAAATGTAAAATTAAATAACTCCAAGAAATTCACATACCCCAACAGTCCCAGCAGAAAATTTCTGGAAATCTATGAAAGTATTTATTTTGAGACACAAATTCACCAGGCACCCATCAACAACAGAATGAGATTTGAAGGAAAGTGAGTTTTGAGACATTTCCTTGAAGTGCAAGAAGCCCAGAGCCGCAGAAAGAATGCCAAGTTTGGGATTACTATTTAATCTTTGGAAAGTCCTTTCCTGCCTCTTTGACTGAGTTTCCTCAATGAGCAAAGAAAGTTGACTAGGTGGTCCCTTAAAGCATCTTCCAGCTCTAAAATTCCATGAAGGTCCATGTTGCCACAACAGCCATCCATGGTTTTGAGTGGGAAGGGCAGAAGGAGGCCACTTACCTCTAAAAATCATTTATAAGTCAGGCGATGCTGGAAAGCAACCTTTTCAGCTTGAAGGTCCGCTCACTCTTGGCACTCATTCGGAATTCTCAGTTCCTTAATTTGTATTTCATCGCTAGTGAGCTAAAGATACCATAATGTGTGAAATGCCTAAGAGAAAACATTCTCATAACCACCAGCAATACAGAAAGTACGTGGCTGTCATGTGAGGAGAAATTTGTCTCAAATGAATTTGGATATTTACAATTCACATGCACATTAAATGATTTCTAAAGCCACAAAGCTTGTCAGGCCTGGCAGAAGGTCTAAGAAATGTTAGGATAACCATGCCTAACAGCAGCAAGAAATAGGTGCTGAGAAAAGACAGCTACTGAAAAAATGTAGGACACCCTATCGTTCACAGAGGTTTATGTAATTGCCGAAAGTCATATTGCACAACATTTTCTACAGTGTCGATAAAATTTCTCAACAAAATGATTTCCAAAGTAAATCTCCCATTACACTATTTCCCAATTTTTATCAAAGTCATAAATGCATAGTTAAAAATGCAGCAGTCCTGACTCAGTCATGCTTTCAAGGGACCACCCATGTCTTCTGTTATCTATTTGTTCTGACATTCATTTATGTATTTCTAAATACTTCGCTTATACTATTTATAGATAAGTCAGACATTATTTACAGAATTTTTATTACAGTAATTAAGGATTTACCTCTCCTATATCAATCTATCCAGTCTCTATCCAGTTTTTTCTTTCCGATATCATACTGCTAATTTCCAAGATATCTTTCTTATTCTCCAAATCTGATATTTTTTTTATTGCATTCTGTTCTTGTTTCAAAGATGTAAATATTTTCCCATCTCTTTGAGGATATTTACCATATTATAAATTATTTTCCTCTATTTCACTTAAATTCTTTTTTCCTGTTGCTTGTTTGGTACAACATCAAAGATGGAGGGTTTCCTCAAATACCTGGCTGCTGGCAGCCCCTCGCATTTCAAAATGAGGTCATGAAACGCTCAAGTTCTATGAGCTTGGGTGCCACCTGCCAACTGGTGGGCTCAAAATAGGTAAGCATTTCCATGCTGTAACTATACTGTACTCCCAAAAGCATCCACTGATTTGGAGCTTCAGGAATTCTGGGACAGTCCTGGAGTCCCTTAATCTTCCTGATGTCAAACCAGAACCTTGCCATCCTGTCTGGACCAGGGACCCCAAGTCACAGTTCCATTTCCCTAGAAAATATATAAATCTCTGTTCTCCTGTGCAGATGGGGAAGAAGGGCATCAAAGTATGCTGTTTACAGATCTCAACCAAACTAAACTCCCAGTCTTTAATCCCAAACTTCTCCCACTTCCCACTGATCCAACCTCAGACAGTTACTGGTGACTCTAAGTCAGGGGGTTGGCAAATTCTGGAAGGTGCATCAGGAAGCCTCTTGCCATCACCCCCTGCTCTGGTCCCCTCAGTAGTAACCACTGCACCACCATCTTCCAACATGTGATGTCTTGCCTATCTATAGCTACTGTGTTTCCCCGAAAATAAGACCTACCCGGACCATCAGCTCTAATACATCTTTTGGAGCAAAAATTAATATAAGACCTGGTATTATTTTACTATAATATAAGACCTGCTAATTAATATAATATAATATAATATAATATAATATAATATAATATAATATAATATAATATAATATAATATAATATAATATAATATAATACTGGGTCTTATATTAATTTTTGCTCCAAAAGATGTATTAGAGATGATGGTCCGGCTAGGTCTTATTTCCGGGGAAACATGGTACGTCTCCTCTTCTCTCTGGTCACATGACTTTATTCCTTTTTGTTCTTTGCCATACTTATAGAGGCATTATGGCAGCAAGCACTGATTAGCACATATCCACTCCACCGCTTTTAACTACAAGTTCTGCTCTCTTCAGTTTATCCTTCAGGAGACTCCCAGCATGGTCTCCTTCCCATGAGCTGGGAGGACATACGTGGTGGCAGTGTGCAGGCAAGACTTGGTCCTCACGGCCTCGAATTCCTAAAGCTAACCTGGCTGGATACTTTATGGTCAAAAGCAGACTTTGTACAGTAATAGTCATAAAATCAGATATATTTGTCAGTTAATTATTCTCTTCATGATTAATTTGGAATTTGAATTCAAAATTTACAATATGATACAAAGTGATTTCATACGTGGCAAAATTTTACAGGTATAGCATATTACATTTCCTTGCTTTATCTTCAAATGTGAAATTTTACTTTATGTTTAGTAATTCAGTGCAGCCAAATTACAACTGCGATTTGGAGAACCTCAGTTCACATTCATTTTATGAACTGAAAATACTAAACTGCATTAAAACTTTATTAAAAATTTAAATAAGTTTTATCTCTGAAAGTATATGCTAAAATAAACACAGAAACCCAAAGTTCATCTATATTTCCTAAAGCAAAAAACTATAGCTGTATCAAGTATACGAAGAATGAAAAAGATACCCAATATAAATGGTCCTATAACCTGTCACTTACAGAGAGGACTGCCTATAAGTTTTAAAAACACAAAAAGCAGTTCCCATCTTGGCTGAAAGGGAACATATATGCTTCTGATTGTAACATGCCAAAGTGCAGAAATAATTTTTCAAGACTTCCTTGTGGACCAGAAAGAACTTCATGGCTGGATGCCAATAATCCCCCATAAAACCCAGTGAAATTGACTGTGGCTACCTAAGGAGGGTGGAAACTAATAAAAGTAAGGTTTTCCAACCTAGTCAGAAAATTGCAAACCTTAGCCCAAATGATGTGGGTTGGTAGCTCATATATAACCAGTTTGATTGAATCACTGGAAGTCATGGAAGCTCGTAAAAACTATTTTGCCCAAGTTGTGATCCATCTTTAATATGTCACAAAAAGATACTAAGCAGTAGAGAGAAAGAAAGAACTTTAATAATATGTTCTTTCCTTTATTTTCTTTAAACCTTCCTGTTTCTGTGATAGCTGAAGTAAAAAATACAGGTAATTACTACTACTAAGTTCAAACTTAAAGCAAAATAAATATTAATGGTGTGCTCCACGGATTCTGACTCAGGAAACTTAAGACCCCCTAACATTACCAAAATGGAGTATCTCAACAATTTATTTCCTTGCTTTTTCCCATCACATCACTAAATTGAGCAGGAGGACTGTTCCAATCTCAAATGGTAATAATTTTATTAAGTATAATCAATCCATCTTGATAAAGGAATGGAGAGGAATGACGTTAAAATATTCACAAATAACATTTATAATCCACAATTCACTCAGCGGTCGTGACAATTTAATAGCCTACCGAAGGAAGTTTAATTGATCCAATCACCAAATTTAAGAATTACCAAGTTTCCCACATCCTTACAACTGTCTTTATTACTTACGTGTGGGAATTGGACCTTGATTTCCTAAGGTAGCCAAAATAGTACCACCCTCTACACTTAAATAGGATTTACCTTCTAAAAAGATCAAAATCAAATACTCCCTGCACATTTTCCTGTCCTAAGCTTCAAGTATCGTTTTTGTTAATCCTTTACACAAGTATACAGCCCCTATGTGTCAAGCACTGCTCAAGGCAGTAATATAAAATGGTCCACGAAATTCTTTTACTTTCACTCCAACACTCTGCCCACCAAGAGATTAGTCTCATCCAATGGGCCGCTGTGTGGAAAACATTTCTGAGTCAGTGTCTTTAATTTCCAATACCTACTAAGGAGAGACAGAAGCCCTAGGTGATGAATTACATCCCTGAGTTCAGTAGTTGAGATAAATTCCTGGCCCTCAAAGTCACCTGCAGGGCAGCTGTGAAAGACCATGCAGGCTTTCTGGGGTAAGCTGATACATGCTCCCAGAGGCAAGATGGTACATCCAGTGGACACACTGGCTCGCTGCTCACTAATACAGGACACATTGCAGGGAGTCACACAGGTCATTTGTTACACAAACATCCACACTACTAATGTCTGTATAGAACAAACAGAAATAGCCAAATCCCAAACACAGGCCCATATGTGCTAAGCAACAGAAAACACGTCCCACTTTAAAAACTACATAGTTTTCTTAGATGCTCTCGCAATAAGATAACTTTGAACTTATTTACAATAATTATTATTTGCTTGCAGTTATAGACTACACACTGCCAAGTACTACAGAGTAGTAATTAAGAGTGTGTTCCAGCTTTGGGGGTTTATCTGTGCCATTCACTACACGTGCTACGTTGGGTAAGTTACTTAATCACGCGGTGCTTTGGCCTCTTGACTAAAAAGTGGGGATGAAAATAGAAGTGTCCCTTCCAGAGGGTTGTTGTGAAAATTCAATGAATTCATATGTGTGTATGTCTATAGATGTACACGCATGTGTGTACAAACACACATACACATATATGGGTGGGTGTGTATAAATAAATAATAGTAAAACTGTTCAGTGGTGAAGCAAAAACCATTAAGCTACTCTTCTTGTTACTGCAATGCTTCTTATACACCAAGTTATTGCATGTGGGGTTTCAGGTTAAAGTTAAGCAAACACCAAACATTTGCAACTGTGTTTAGTATGATTAGATAGAGATGATTTAAAATGATCAGCTGATTCCAACACCTGTGCCACACAGCCCCTGCTGCACAAGCTTATAAGCATAAGCTTATCCCCGTGCTTTCAGCCAGCACCTTCCCCAGCTCCATCCCCATCAGCAGGAAAAGGCAGTAAGAGAAGCTGGTAAAGAACGCACAGCTGGAATCTCGGTAGTTGGGAAATGACTTGGCAGATTTTAAAAAGTTGACTAGGGTGAATGTTCCCCGTATTAAATAAAGTTTATGCGAGTCCATCATCAACCTGAATGCTAATATATTTCACACCACGTCTGAAAGAAAGGGTGGACAACAGAGTGGATGGCACAAATTTTTTGATTCATGTTTTTACACTAATTTGTTTTAATGTTTTTACTTCTGTAATCCCCCCTATGAGAAACTGTCCCTTGCTCCAAAATGCCACTCTCACCTTAGTTGACAGCCTTCCTCACCCGCCTGCTGCGTCCCATATTCCCTACCGTGTGAAATTCAACCGGAATGCCAAACTGTGTATGTCTGAGCATTTGCCAGCCAATTTAGTGGCTGGAAACATGGCTCGGAGACCATTCAGCCAGACCTGGTAACTTGGGCCAAGAGATAGACCTTCTGTCTCCCTCAACAACCTGCGGAAAATCAAGAGCAAGTGATTCAAAGAGGGGAAGAGAGGGTAGGGATGAAGGCAAGAAGTAACCATAACAACAACAAAAGCAAGAACTTCAGACAATATTAGCCAAACACTCTTAACTCAATTAATCTTCACAGCAACTCTGCTGATCCATTAGAACAGTTACTCAGTCCTCAGAATTTACATTTTGAAAAATGTACCTTAAGTAACGTGGGACCAAACATTGAAGAGAGAAATGCACACCTCAAATCAATCTCATGGTACATAAGATTCTACAGGAAAACCTATTAGGCTCCCTTATTTACAGAAACGGTGAGAAGACAGGAAGCAGAAGGATATTAGTGAACCGAGTTGCTCTTAATCTAAATCCCTAGCACCAAGTCTCATAAAACAAATAATTCAAAGCATTTTATCAACAAATCATTAAGCATCTGGGTCTCTGGCAGAAAGCACAATGCAAGCACAGAAAAGATGGTATACCCAAAAATGGCAATCCTGGGAAAATGCCAGACCCTCTGCCTGATCGACAGACACACTGTTTTGAACCATGACATTAAATGGGTGAAATGCATGTGGCTTAATTTAGAAACATATACAAGAGTAATGAAAAAAAAAAAAAAATCCTAATTAAATATTACAAAAATTTACTTTAACTCAAACAATTTTTAAAGTTTGTCTTTTTTCAATAGACATTATAAAGAATAAACTAAGGATCCCTTCATTTCTTACTACCTTCGAAGTAAACCTAAAGGAGTAAGAAAGAAGGACTAGACCATAGGAAGGTTTTTGTCCTTCAAGAACTGGGAGTGACAGAAAAGTCCAGGGCACTGCAAAACTACCAGAATTATTGTGCAGCCTTGTAACAGTTGCCAAGTACTTTCAGCATATGGTACAGAGTATTACAAAAAAAAAAAAATCCTAAAAACAGTACCTAAGCCAAAAACGAAATTCATGAAAAGAGATAATAGGTCAAAAAATGGTAAAACATAAGGACTTGAGGTTTGTCAAAAAAAATAATCCCATCTGGAAGCTATTTCCAGGAAAGACAAGAAGGAAAGAACTAACCCAGAAAGAATGCTATGTTACGAATTACTGACTGTGAGAGCAGACATCTATACACAACCATGGAAAAAAAAAGCACCACAACATGTGACCGCATATCAAAGGGTGTCTTGACAGGGAAGCCTAAGGACCACTTTTTAAAAATATTAATTTGTGAAAAGAAAGGTAAGGGTAGGTATTATCCTCATATTACGACAATTTGATGACATACCGAGATACCAGAATTGTTTAAATTGGTTGCTGATGTAAGGCAAATCACCACAGAACTTCCTCCGATCTGTATTTTTAAAAATGACTTTATAAATTTCCACCTGGCTGACAATAAAGGATGTCACAAGTGCGAGTTCTATTATTCCAAATAACACATATAGCTGAAAAGATATCTTTTTCCATATTATTCACTGTTCCATCATAAAGTTCCAGGCAAAAGGATTTTTGGAACCTCGGGGCTGAGTTAATAAAAGAAAACTGTGCCCGTCACATTAACAAATGTCTTTTTGAAAATTGATGGATAATGTCAACCTTAAAACTAATCACTGTCCTCTTTGCATTCCCTAATGTAACACTTTGAGGTAAATTTGCATCTAAAGTTTAACAATAGGATAAGGCACCACATATAAAACAGGCAGAATTTCTGTGTTTATCTTACTAATCAATTCATTTCTACCCCTCTCTGCATTTTTGTTGGTTTTTCTTTTTTCAAATTCTATTTCTTATGTGACTTTCTGTAGGAATCTGAAATTAGGTGGATTGTAAGTCTTTTAAATATTACAAAAAGTTTCTGTAAGACCTGATTGACAACTTAGATGTATCCTCATCTATAAAACAGAACCAATTACATCTTCCCCATATAATTACTGTAGGGAGCAAATAAAATAATGTATTCCCAGCACATAAGCTGAGCTCTCTGCCTCCTACTCTTGTAGGAAAGACTTCCTCAAGCTCAAATTAATTTTCCTCAGGTGCTCTGGATTTAGCAAGCAAGCAATTAGTTCACACATTGCTAACTTTTATGGTGTAACTAACTGGTTGCAATTTTAAAATGTTAATGTATATCCAGATGCTTCCATAAAAAACACTGACTTTGGCTACGACTCCTGGACCCATACATTACATGAAGTAAAAGTTTAACAAATCATGTTTAATTTTAAATGAGGGTCACATAAATGAAGATACTACTAACAAAGAGATTAGTATACTAATAACAGGGGTGCCAAAAAAACGTACACAAGTGGACTTTGGTCAACGTTGCTCAAGCAGTAGTTCACCATAATCAGAAGTGTCTGGATGCTGATGGTAACCACTTTGAGCACCTCCTGTAATTGCAGAAGTCAAACATGACTTGTATTCATCTTTTGTTATCAGTATGTATTATTACAATTTTAATACAGTTTTCCGTTCTTAAAATATGTATACATTGTTTTGGCACCCTCTGTGGATTTACCCAGACCTTCTCATTTCTGATGTTTTCTTTTACCATAACTGCATTTCCCAATTCAGATGGCATCCCAATGAGCCCACTGTAATACAAGCCACATGAATGACAGCCCTGGGGTCCATAAGAGCTACCAATTGTCACTTAGGTCCAAACAGGACTCATTGCCAGTCTGTACGTTTCTTAATATAAAAATGAAAGAAGAGAAGTAGTGAAAGATGAAACACTTGGGGAAAATAGATCCTGAAACCTCTCAGCTGTCGCTTTCATTTCGGAGACAGGAAACAGACCAGGATAGCAAGGGAGCCGTGACCACTCAGAGCCTCTAACTCTTCAGAGGAGCTCAAGAAGCTCGCGGGGCCACAGCATTCCCATCTGTCAAATGGTGTCACAGCCCCTCCACGGGCTGATCAGAAACCAAGTCCAAGGATTCTCATGTGGATAGAGCGCTTTCTAGGCAGACGCTTGCTAACATCACACTGCCACGTTCCAGTGTGAAGTCTGCCGACTGCTGAAGGCACCAGGCCAGTGCGGCCCTGGGGGCTGAAACCCAGCCAGCACAGTAACTCGGAGGGAAAAGAACACCTTTTGCTTTGCACAAAGTCACAACCCACTAAGTAAGTGTGTCCATCGGACCATCTCTCTCCAGAGAGGCCACCTTTGTCCAACTGTCCACCCAGAGGGGCTGCTCTGACCCAATATTCATAAAGGCAAAAACATGGCCAAGCCTAAGTCCTGACTAATATACGTACACCGATCTCTCCTTTTTCTGGAGCACCCATGGCGACCGCTATGAAAACAGGAACAAGGGCCTGGAACTGGGCCCTGCCCAACTAATGTCAGAATCTCAGCCAATTCCTGACCTCTTCTGCCTGTGCCCTCCATCTCACCCACGCCCTGCCCACACCCCTGTCGGCCCTGGACCAGTGCCCTGAGCGACGGCCCTGCCCGGCCTGGAGGAGGAACCACAAAGCTGCAGCCCAGGGCTGCTCCCCGCCTTTGCTTCCTGTGCCTGCTGGGTGACTGTGAGAGGCATGTTCTCAAGAAACAAGGTTACAGAGGATGATCATCCCCAAAGGCACTTTTAGGGCCGTATTGGCTTCCAGCTGCCACTAAATGTGAAATGGGACTCCACAAGCCAAGTTCTATTCCAAAGTTTCAAACAAGCAAATGAGAAATGGGAGGGAGGATAAAAGACCTTCCTCCTCAGTCTGTTATGAGAACTACAAAATACAGTTCATGAAAGTGTCTGGCACAGAGCAAACCCGGAGGAAAAAGTCACCATTAAACATGGTGCATAATCCCATATCCACGCCGCCAGCATCCGGCAAGTCCTGGAAACCAAAAGTTTATTTTATAACCCATTTGGCAGCAAAACATGACCTGAATTGACCTGAGATGACTTATAACCTTATTTATGTCCCATTTAGTGTGAATATTCATACGTTTCACTACAGAAATATTAAAATATTTACGTATAGGTGCTGTCCCAAATTGCCCCAGAGATATTTCATAATATATGGGATATGGACACAAGCGCTCTGAAACCAAAAATCATTCATTCTGAAACATAGCTGGTTCCAAGGGTTTTGCATATACATTCCTAAATTGAAGGAGGTGGTGGTTTGCTGAATCAACCCAAGAACAGTCTTATATGTTAGATTTTAACTACATTTCCCAGGAGGTCTGAGCGCAGCAGTGGCTCAGCCCTGGGACAGGTCAGAATCAGTGTCCTGGGGCCCTGCTGGGTGAGCACAGGGGGTGGGGAGGGAGGAGCTGAGAGGCTGAGCAGAGAGAGAATGTGGAGACAAGGCTGAGCGCAGTGGGCTCGCAGAGAACCCACACTGTCAGGCATATTCTTATAGCTGTTTAGTCACTTTTTTTCTCGATTTTCAAAGTGAGTCTAATTTTCAGTCCCAACACTGGCTCCCTCGAGTCTGGGCAAACTGCCATTGAATCACAAGGGCTACTCAAAGCCTTTTTTTTTTTTTTTCTTTCAGGCTGTTGAAACATTACACTAAACAAGAGAATATTCTCCAGCTTCCCTCACTGCACCCTTCCCCACCCTTACCATCCATTAAAACGACACTCCATTCATTCCAAAAATATTCTACTCTTAGTGGATAACATGTATGCTATAAATAATAAATATGAGTATTAATGAAGCAGTAGCATGGGGAAAAGTGGAAAACTTTAAGAACTAAATCAAGTTGATGTTTCTGTTTATAGTACCATCCTTAGACCTAGACACAAGTGCCCCTGCCGCCCACCATGCCTTTTCGAGGGCCCTACTCTGGCCCTCTTCCAGCTGCACCCCACCCCATGGGACAGAGAGCTCACAAGGCCAAGGGCATGTATGCACCAGAATCCATGCAACCTCTTCGAAAGCCTACTCTAGGGACCCAGGATACCAGAAATCCTGCCCAAAGGAGCCCAAGGGTGGGCCACATCACTATCTGCAAGTGTGACAGGGAGACCACGCATGTTTGGCTAGGGGGACCCCCGACCTGTGTGCAATGCCCTTCTCAGTGCAGAATGGAGCCAACATGGGAAAACAAAAGGGTAAGTCCGTGCCAGCTCTCTCCTGTCGCCATGTTCTGTCACAGAACTCTGAGGAGTTGCAGAATTCAAACCTGGCCCACCAAACTATTATAAAAGCATATATGGCATTATCTATTGTCCCCTTCTTCTTGGTAGCAGAAACCCAGCCTTCTCCCTGCTCCCTTTCAGTTTCAGCTCAGCATATAGCTGCCTTCCCACAAACCACATTTCTCAGCCTCCCTTGCAGCTAGATGAGCCTGGTGACTAAGCTGCCGCCAACGGGAAGGCAAAAGACATCATGAATGAAGCCTCCCGGTCACACCCTTTAAAAAGGAAACTGCTTGTTTTTCATTTCCTCTCTTTCTCCTTTCCTTGGACTAGAACTTGGACATCAGGTTGTGGGGCCAGCCTTTACCACGAAGATGAGACAATGCTGAGTAACGGCAGAACAAGAAAGAAGGATCCAGGATCCCTAAGAGACTTTACGGAGAACAGCCACCAATGCCACCCATCAACTCTGAACTGTAAGGTTACAGAAAAAATACCTTTGACCTTATTTGAGTAACAGAATTTTAAGGTTTCTTTGGTTTGCCAGTTTAGCCTCTCTCTAATATGTTTTGCAAATGATCTAAACAAACTGACTGTAAATTAGATTTTTTTCTGGGGGCAGGGGTACACTAAGCATACAATATAAGTCAGTGATTGATCCTAGACCAAAAAAAAAAATGGTAATACCAAGCCTTAGCAAGAATTTAAAAAGTGGGGAAAGGGAGGAGGGATTTCATATGGATACAGAGTTATTTTTTCAAAAATCCTACCCAAAAAATGTATCCCATAGTTAAACACACAAGAAAAAATAAACAAAAGAGTTCCACATGAGAATTAATCATAGCATCTAAAGGTCTGTAAAATGACCTGAAAATGTTCAGTCTATCTTAGAATGTCTTCTGACTAAATGTAAAAGAGCAGAAAATAAAAATTTAAAAAAACAAATTCTAGATATACTTAAGAAATAAAAATACAAATTTTGTTTGTGTTATATCATTCAAACTATTTTTACATGTTCATTTTAAAAGACTAGAAAGAATCCACCCACATTATAATACGTATTGGTGTGGTAGTAATAGCTAACATTTATTAAGCGCTGTTATGCACCCAAGTGCTTTACATATATTAGTTTATCTAATTTTTACAACACAAGAAATAGGTACTATTACTATCCCCACTTTATTGATAAGGAAACTGAGGCACAGAGCAGCTTAGCAAATTGACCAAGTTCACACAGCCAATAGGTGGTGACAATTACATTCAAAACCACACCATCTGGTAAATCTCTGAACCACTCCCTATGGTATCACCACAAGAGAGTGCTAATGAGAATTTTACAATGTGTAGGACTGTCTATTCTGCTTTTCAAATATTGTATAAAATAACAATATCATGCTACACTTCATACCTAACCCACTTTAGAGATAAAATGCTTATCCTCAATGCCATCCTATAATCCCAACAACAAGATTGCTTGAAAAGTCCAAGTGTACAGAATAATTGGGAAGGTGACAAGATCCCTGCAGACAAAACTGATACGACAGCAGTGAGGAAGAAGGTAATAGAATGCAACCCTTTGCTAGCATGGCTTTGACAATTAAGCTTGCACAGTTTGGTTCTCTGGAGCTTATATAGCGATCAGTGTGAGGTCATCCAGTCCACGCTCCTTACCTTACAAATCAATCAATCAATTGTGCAGAGACTGACTGATTTATTCAAGGTCACAAAGTTGGTTATTTGCAGAACTAAAACTAGAACCTAACTCCTCTCTGAGACTAACAGAAGTTCTTCCTTTTTAATAAGGCACCCGAGTTTTCTAGAATTTACCAACTGAAGCAGTGATATTAAATTATGGTCCAAAAACCATGGAGGACCCTCCAGGGCCTGGGATGGACCCACCTCAAACCTTGCTTTATAGAAATCTTCCCTCTGCCTGTCAGCCCTGCATTAAAGAGAGCAGCAATGCATTGTCACATTCCTAAAACTTGTTTTCAGAAAACTGCCAAGGCAAAAGGAAGTAAGGGAGGGAAGGGGGGAAGGAAGGAGGGAGAGAGGGCTCTAAATCACCTCAAAAGGGAAGGATTAGGGATCCTTACTTTCAAGAACCCTATACTTGGGCCCTTTTTGGCATGCTTAATCTGAAGAAAGCTTCTTACAACCAGAAGTCATCTCATAAAAAAAAACTACACCATCATTTCATTAAATGAACATTTTCATGCCAAACAAAAAAAATTAACATACTCTCCGAATAAAGGACAATCTTGGAAAAGAAAAGGCAGTTGACAACCTTACACTGACATATACCTACATTACCTTGGCCTTAGACTTCTTATTTCATGCCTGACTGTTGAAAATATCAAGTGCTGCCAACCAGCATTTGGGAAACACAGTGTTAGACTAACTTAAAGCTCATCACTCAGTGCAAGAAAGATACAAATAAAGATTAAACTGTTATTTGTCTCAGGGATCACACATTTGTTGAAAGCAACAAAAAATGCAATTTGTTTACTCATATTATCTACTGAGTAGATACTATGTGTCAGGTACTGTTCTAGATACTAATGATTCAACGCAAACAAAAGGCCTGCCTTCATGGAGTTTATATTCTAGAGGAGAGAGACAGTCATCTGCACAGCAAACAAGTAAATGATGGAGGCGCTGCCCGCTGAAAAGTGCTGCGGAAAAAATAAAGCCAATTAAAGGGGGTGGGGAATGCTGACGGGAGGGTGTGCAGTTTTAATCAGATGGTCCAGCAAGTTGCACAGAGGAGGGAGTCAGCCAACCTGAGGCAGGAGGGGCCATCTTCCAGGATAAAGGCTGTCTCCACTGAGCAACGTAAGGCCAGGCAGCATCGCTCAGGGCCCAGTCGGTCACTGTCTTTAGCCTTTATTGTAAGTAAAATGAGAAGTCACTGCAGAATCCTGAACCTAAAGTGACCGGATGCACTTCTGTGCTGAGAAAACTCCCTCTGCTGCTGGCTGAGACCCTCCTCGGTGGGACAGGGGGAAGCAGGGAGACGCCTGTGGAGGTGACTGCAGAAATCCAGGCTGGGCCAGGGCAGGGGTGGTGGAGACGGTGAAATAAGACCAGATTCTGTGTAAACAATATGCAGAAAACAGAGCCAACAGTTTTTGCTGAGGGATTGGGTGTGGTTATAAGAGAAAGAAAGAACGACAAGGATGAGTCCAAAATTTCTGAGCGACTGGGAGAATCAGATTGCCTTTCAGAGAGATGGGCAAGTGTAATGCTTGAACCCAGGAGGCATGGAGGCTGGAAAGGAGCAGCCACCATACCCTGCTCGCTGCGTCATGTGTCATGCAGGGACTCAGCTCCTGCTCCCCACACAAGAACGCAGGATACGGTGAGGCCAAAAAGGAACCCCCCCCCGGAGCCATAGATAGGGGAGTCACACCACTATAGTCTCGCTGGCAGCCGGTGGGAGACACAGGAAGCAGAAGCCACAGGATGCACAATCCACCGTCCACTTCTCTGCCAACCAGCCCCACTTGCTAGCTACAACTGCGTTTGCTAGCTCAGCCACGGCAGTTATATTAGTAGCTAATGGCTAACTGCTTACAGCTGACGGCCATCTGCTACCCATGTGAGGCCAAGAGCTTGGAAACTGCTCTCTGGGACTCTGTCCCCACAGCAAGACTGTGGGATCAGGTATGATTTGAGTGGATAATAGGAGTTCAGATTTGAACACACAAGTGGACAAGTGGAGATGTCAAGTGGGCCCTTAAAAATAAAAATATGCAGTTCGGCGGGAGAGACAGAAATCTGAATCCAGTGTTCAGATGGCATTTAAAGCCAGGAGACTGGGGAGGTGTCAAAGGGAGTGAGTAGCAATAAAAGGAGGTCCAAGAACTATGCCCTGGGCCCTCCCATGTCAGGAAGAAGAATCAGCAAAGGGGAATGAGAGGCAAACTGGGGAGTGTGGTGTATCCTGGAAGCCAAGAGAAGAATGTACTTCCTGCAGGAGGGAATGATCAACGGTGCTGAAGCTACTGAGAAATGAAATTCCATGGGCACAGGGAACTGACCACTGGACTCAGCAGCCGGAAAGCCTGTCGTCACTTGGCCAAGAGCAATTTTAGTTGAATGGTAGGGGCTACGCCTGTTTAAAATGGTTTTAAGAGAGAATGAAAGGAGAGGAATTGCAACGGTGGGCATATAAAACCCTTTCGAGGAACTCCTTCAGAAAGGGAAAGGGTGAGAGCTGGAGAGAGAGGTGGGATCCAGAGACAAGTTTTTTAAAAGAAAACCAATAGTTTGCAGGCTGATGAAAAGGACCTGCAAGCGAGGGGAAGAGTAGGGATGCAGAAGGGAGAGGGGAGACATCCTTGAGTCAGCAAGAGAAGATGAGATATCATGACACAGTTGGGGTGGCCTTGGGCAGGGGCTGGGTGAGGTAGATGTTTGGATTCCTCTTCAGTTGACTTCAATTTTCTTAGGACAAGGGTCGGCAAAGTCATCAGCCAAGAGTCATAACCGGGAGAAGGTACAAGGACAGAGAAGTCAGCATGAAATAATCATCTAGGACCATGGGAGAGTGATTGCCAAGCAGCATTAAGGTCTCGCACACGATCACGAATTACACTGAGGGAAGGAATTAGGGTTGTGTGTTCTTCTCCAGCCACGTTCCTCAGCATGGAGGCTAGTACAGAATAGGTGGGGAGTTCGATTTAGCCAGGCGTGGGCTTTGACACAGTGGTGACAATGCAAGGAAGGCAAGGGAATTGAAGGCATGAGCAAAAGAGTGATTGCAGTTGACCATGGAGTCTCAGTAAAGAGCAAAGACAGGACATGGGGGGAAGGGGATAGCATAATGGTCATAAGACCAACAGATGATGGACCCCACTGAAGACAGAGATTGCTAGAGTTATGACACAGGAGGGTGTGAACTGGAAGTAGAAAGCACAACATTTAACATGTATTAGGTTGGTGCAAAAATAATTGCGGTTTTTGCAATTTTTTTTAACCTTTTAAACTGCAATGACTTTGGCATCAACCTGCTAGATTATGGAGGGGCTGCAGTCATAAATGATGACATGGCTGGCCAAGAGAAGTTCGAAAACTGAGAGAGTAGAGTTAGAAGGACCATCTCTGTTCACAGTGAAATCACTAAAACAGGAATAACTTTTAGACAGAGTGGCAGTGAACCAGGAACAAAAATCACAGAGAAAGCAGAGTAATGGTAGGACAGAGTGGCATTTCGACAGTAAGGATGAGCTGATGATACAATTAGATGACATGAGAGAAGCTGGGTGGGGGGTGGGGGATGCGGTGGGGGCTGGTGCTGGTCTGGATGTGAAATGAGGAGCAAGGGGATAAAGCACGACTGGTCTCTGGGAGTAAGAGGCAGGTGGGACAAAAGAAGTACCTGAAAGGCCCTGGGGAGCAGGGTCCTCAGGTGAGAGCCACCTCTTCCTCCATGGCTATGGGAGAGACTGACTGGCCTATTTTCAAGTGACAGACATATCAACATTTTTTAAAAAAAGAAATTACCTTTGATGTTAGAAAAAATAAAGCATGTGATACCCACTCCACCTGCGCCTGATGAAACACAAGTTCCACTAATTTTTAAAAAAAAATTGAAGCAGACTGTTAATTAGTAATTCATGTCTGATTATTTGCCACTTTTAGCAACAAAAGGAAGAGATTCATCAACAAATAAAAATTCATTATATGCAAAACTGGGTCAAACATTATCAGAAAGTTTGCCCTTCAAACTTTGTGTCAACTCACCCTAATTCTAGCAATCAGGTGTTTTGTTCAAATAGCTATGAGACAATGAGGCAACATGAGGCCCAGAATTTGAGTAGTGGCAAGACTGTGGGACCCTAAATTCATGCCAGAGTATCAGAATGCCAATTTAATTTCCATCAGAAAAGACTGAAACACCAGGAGACACAACCCTACTACAATTCAACTTCTGGGTGGATCAGACCTCCTTTGAGAATATAAAGAAAACTGTAAACACTTTTCCCAGAAAATGTACAGAGGTACATACCAGTAGATAAAAAATCTGTACACATTGCAAGCATTTCTCAATAAACCCACTCCCTCCCTCCCCAAGCCAACCAGGTGTGCTAGAATGACAGCTGCATGTCAGCCTCCTACGTAGGACTCTTGGACATAAAAGTATTAAAAATCAAAAACCACTTCTTAATTCCTCATCTTCCAGGGTCGGTCAAAAATCTCAGAAAATACAGAGAGGAAATTAAACAGCTCTTGATGAAATGTTGAGGAATTTTAAGAATATATTTCAAAGAGCTCCATGGATTACTGAGGAAAATAGTCAAGACTTCAGCTGCCAATGTTCAAAGATGTGATCCCAGCCCAGGCCACCCATTGTCCTGGGATGCATGTCCCACTGCCCCTGCCAGAGGCAGAAATCAGAAAGCAGACTTCCTCCCCTGCCACGATGTGCCATCGCATCTGTCTCCTACGTAAAGCTTTCCAGCTCTCCCCTTTTCTCCATTCCAACCACCACGCCCTACTTCAGGCCAACAACATCTCTTACCCTTCGACTGTGGCAGTCACACAGCGGCTCTTGAGGCCTCCAGCCATGCCCCACCCACCGCCCCAACCCAAGTCATCTCTTTTCCTGAAGAACAAATCCAATCAGATCAGCCCACTGCTTAAGGCCTCTCGGAGGCAGAGAGGTCTCCCCACACCAGGTGAGGAAGAGGTGGGCATCTCTCCTGTTGCCAGAGAAAAACAAACAGTATGTGACCTGATATTAGTATTGGTCTTGATGGGGAGAGGGAGAGAGAGAGAGAGAGAGAGAGAGAGAGAGAGAGAGAGAGAGAGAGAAGTAATGTGGGAAGCACCTAGAAATTGGAAGGTTTTGTTTTGTTGTATGCTGAGGTTTGAAAAACTATGAAGTGTTTGAAGCATGCAAATACTTGTAGACAACAGTAAAATGACACAGGACACAGCATGGTGGGTGGCGCCGTGGTACACTGGCCTTCCAGACAGAGGCAACACGCACACTCACTCCCCAGCAGCTCAAAGTGCTGGCAGCTGAGCTTTTGCATTTTTGTATGTCTTTATGAATACATAAACATTACCTAATAATTTTTATAGGTATTTGGACTTGATATATGGTACCATTCAGTATGTTCTGCAGCTTGATTTTCATTTATACTCAAACCTGTTTTCAAGATTTACCTATGGTGACATAATTAGCTCTTTAAAATATGGTCTAAAACAACTATGCCAAAATATTGTTAGCTGAGAAATTTCTTCACAGGAGGGCACACATGTATTTGGTATATCACTTCCTGTACACTTATTTATATTAACTACTTCATTACTTTTTTTAATGACATTAAATTTAACATTTTAAATTAAAAAATAAAACATCCTTCAGAGGTACCCTTCGGATACAATCCAAATTCTTGATAGCGGCTTACAACCCTCTTCCTCAACTGGTTTCAGCTTAACTTTCCAGCCTGTATATTACTGCTCACATCTCTCTTGAACCACGTTGAATAAGTCACAGTTCTCACTTCCAAACCTCTGATATGCCACAGAGTCCCTCAATCTTAACAGTCCTCCTCCCTCCAGCTCCCCACCCTCTCTCTAACTTGTATTCATTCTTCAGGTCTTAAGGTAGACATCCATTCTTCTAAGATGCTTTCCTGAGACCCCTAAACATCAGCTAGCTACCCTTCCCATGAACTCACACAACATCCTGTGCTGTTTTACTTTTTAAAACTGTGTAAACTGCCTGTTGAATCCATTTACTTCAAAACTAGTGCAACTGCTTCTGTAGGGGAAAGATAGTTGACAGCTGGAAGAGTGTGTGATTCCCCCTGGGCCAATCTCAGTGCCTGACACATAGCAGAAGCAAGGTAACAAAATGCTATTAAAAACATCTTAGATAGATAGATAGACAGACAGACAGACAGACAGACATAGATAAACAGAGACAGACAAGTAAATCCTTCTCTAATTATCTCCACTACTTAAGATAGAGCTGAATCTTAAAGAAAGCTAGATTCACAGCCAAGACAGCCAACTCAACTAGCCAAATCAAAAATGTAGGCATCACCCATGCACAGCCCAACAATGCAAAGTTTTCAAATAAGATCTTTTTTTTTTTTCTTAATGGTCAAGGAAACCACGATTCTGAAGTACTGGCCTACGTACCAGAATTTATACGTTAGCCTGCAGAATATAAGGATTTGAAAGATAGAACTTAAAAACAATATGACAATAACAGCCTCTTCTTTCTCCTATTCCCAGACCTTCAAAGCAGAGCCTCGCATTAAGAAAAGCATTTTTGCCTGAATAATTATAATTTCTAAGCATCCCAACTTTACTGACTAAACTCCAATGACCTTTCCACCACTTACTGATTCCCAAAATGAAAGGTATTTCTCAACATCTGCTCTTAATTTATTTTTAATCTGTACTATCTCTATCCTATCTGCAGCTGAAATTAGTAATATAGGATGAAATTATGTTCACAGCATCACATGAAACATTTCAGTCAATTAAAGTCCCTCGGAAATAGTTTTCCTGGCTCTTTTTGCATATAAATTGTCTTTTAGCTGCCCAAGGCTATTATCTTCACCTAAGATGAGATTAATATTACCTTTCTTTGACATCTTTTCAAAGAACTTTCATATTATACTGAATAAACACAACTAAACTTTCTCTTTTCTCTCATTTTAATTAATCTACTTTTATCTGAAGCATGAGCTGTCTTTCAGAACACGTATACAGAGAGAAAATGTCAATGCTATTGAAACTTAATTCAATTTAAACTTTCATAAATAAACTAACCAAGAGGCAATGAAAGAAAAATAGCAGTAGTGAACTTGACTAAGGTATAAAACTACCTTTAAAATATTAAGAAATTAATCAAGTTAAAAAAATTAATTCTGGAAGAAGAGCTTCTAACTGAAATTGTTGAGAACATGAATTATAACATGATTTGAAAACTTGTACGCTTGATCTAAAAATATAAAACAAATTCCATGAAGGTAAATTTACATTATGGCTTTATATACGTTGTGACTAACTGCTAACCAGCTTTCAAATCCTCTCCCCTAGTCCATCTCCACCTGTACCGCGCTGGTCCAAGCCGCCATAATCTCTAACCTCTGTTACATTTTCTCAGTTCTTATTTGCTCCCTCCATTCTACTCCCTTCTCCATTTATCTTTCACACGGCCCCATCCGAGTTCTCTTTCTGAAAAAACAGTACTGAGCCAGTCATTAACCACTTAACATCCCAAAGTGACTCCCTACAGAGAAAAGATCACATCTCCTGTTCCAAACGAGCTTTCAAAACCTGGCCCCTCCCTCTCCCATCATCCAAAACACCCCCACCACACTCACCTACAAGCTACAGACTTGAAATGCATTGTTCTTTTCCACCACCCCAGAATGCCCTTCCCTCACTACGCACATGGCTGCCTCCAATGCATCTTTCAAAGCACACACCGCCATTCCCCCTCTCTTTGGGCTCTCTCTTCTCAGCCCCCTCATTCCCACCAAGACAAGAGCTTGTCCTTCCTCCTTCCGTGTTTCCACAGCCTTGTGTACACTGCACTGTTGTTTTTTGTGCAGCGATGCCTATGTATGCCTCTCTTCCCACGTCGCCTGAGAGCACCTTAAGAACACAGGCATGTCTTACCTCTGAGCCCATCATCCAGCACAAGGACTGAACAGCACCATTTGCTGAGGGAATAAGGTATGTATAGACGCAAGTCTGATTTCTTAACATGAAAGTGCACGGTAAGCCTTTATAGAGCACTTCGTGTTTGTGGAAACTAAGCTACAGGCTGGCATCAGAAAGTCAAATCAGGAAAGCATGTACGTATACACAAGCAAGAAGAGTCCAAAATAGAAATAAAGAGTGAACGAGAGGGAAAAATGGATGCTGGCTTGGTGATTGGAGAGTAGAATGCCTTGTGGCATTTATGCTGAAGTTTGAAGGATGGAGGTTTCAAAACTGGGGTAAGGGGTGGGGAGGGGAGAAGAACAATCAAGCACAGAAACCAACGTAAGCCATCTTCCCAAAGGCAAGAAAAGGACCATGGGCAGGTCCTCACACGGCTCCATTTGCCTCCTTCACTGGGGAACGGAGTCGGGGCTCAAGACAGGATGGCATGGGACTTCCCTCATTGTTCATTTCAGCATGCATGCAAGTGGGTTCCCTTCTCTGAGCAACAGGCCTTGATGGAAGGTCCCCGGAATAAAATCTGTCCTACACTGACTGCTCAATAAGGCCGGCCTGAGAAAGGGCAAGGAAGTGCTTCTGTGGCCTCCAAATACTGACACACTTCTAACTGATAACAGGTTACATCTCTTGAAAAAGCACATGTAAGTTAAAATAATTCAAGTCTCTCTCATTTTTTGTATATGCACAATATTAACACAGAATTTAATATATGATTAAGGGTCCAATTTGTTACATGTTATAGAACTGGCCACTGATACTACATATAAAAACACAAAAGTAAGTAAACATCTTCATATTCTGCAGTACAACACTTTCTAAATACCTATGAAGGAACTACATAGGGTAACAGCGTAAACTAGAACACACATGGAGTTTTACTTGTGTGTGGCTACTGGGTAAGGCCATGAGCTTTCAACACCAAGTAAGACTCAGATTCATTCTCCCAGCTCTGAGTCAATACTTGCATTTTTAATTTTAAAAGATAATATGTTGTAAATCATAAACCTGATAAGGGGTTATGTTGGGTCACAACCGTGGGAGTTGCCTGGGTGAAATTTGAAACTGGCCCTGGTACACTGAGAGCAAGGAAAGACCAAGAAAGAGGCAGACCACCGCAGACTGGTAGGTGGCAGGTATCATAAGCAAGGGCACGTACATACGAGGCTCAGCTGGGCTGCTGCAAGGCGAGGAGCTCTCAGCACCTGTCCACCAGAATCTTAAAGAGTTTACATAGAGGCCTTAATGGGGTTCACCCACATACACAAGTACAGTCCAGATGGTTTCAATAACACGTCACTCTCTGAAGGCTGCATCCTTGAAGTGGCTCCCAGTGCGGGAACAGTGGGTGGACCATACATTCCAAAAACAGGGGCCAGGGGAAAGGAGCCTGTGATCGCCTGGGTCCAGCTTGAGGGTCACCTGGAAGTCATATCCTGTCAAGGACCTCCTCCAATAGGTCATCCAAAACGCATAAAGAATAAATATAACTCAATAGCAAAAAAACAAACAATCTGATTTAAAAATGGGCAGAGGATCTGAATAGGTATTTATCCAAAGAAGACATAAATATGGTGAACAGGTACATGAAAAGGTGCATTACTAATCACCAGAGAAGAAAATGCAAATCAAAACCACAATCTGATAACACCTCACACCTGTAGAATAGCTATTATAAGAAATAACAAGTGTGGGCGAGAATGTGGAGAAAAGGGAACCCTTGTGCACTGTTGATGGGAATGGAAATTGGTGCAGTCACTATGGAAAACACATGAAGGATCTTCAAATACTTAAAAGCAGAACTACTATATGACCCAGCAATTCCACTTCTGGACATTTATCCAAAGAAAACAAAAACACTTAACTCAAAAAGGTACATGCACCCTCATGTTCATTGCAATGCTCTTTAAAATAGCCAAGCCATGAGAAGTAACCTAAGTGTCCATCAATGGATAAATGGATAAAGAAAATGTGAGATACACACACACACACAATGGAATATTATCCAGCCATAAAAAGGAGGAAATCTTGCCGTTTGCAATAACATGCATGGACCTTGAGGGCATTATGCCAAGTGAAATAAATCAGACAGAGAAAGACAAATACCATATGATCTCACCTATATGTGGAATCTAAAAAAGCTGAACTCATAGACACAGAAAATAGACTGCTAGTTGTCAGAGGTCAGGGGTGAGGGGTCAGCAAAATGGGTGAAGAGGGTCAAAAGGTACAAACTTTTTCCATTACAAAACAAATAGATTATGTGATGTAATGTACATCATGGTAACTAAAGTTAATAATACTGGTTTTCATATTTGAAGTTGCTAAAAGAATAGATCTTAAAAGTTCTCATCACAAGAAAAATGGATTTTAGTAAGTCAACTAGACTTACTGTGGTGATCATTCGTACCATATACAAACATCGAATCATTATGTTATACACCTGTAACTAATATAATGTTATATGTCAATTACATCTCAATTTTTGAAACGACAATATAATTTTAAAACTGATAATGCAACCATTCACTTTGAAAAAATGGAACGTTTACAACTTAGAACCAAATTTTGTTTTTAAGTCTATTTGTTTTGGGGTAAATTTTACTGGTTTTATTTTGTGGTCTGTTAGTTGCACATAAATATAAAAAGGCTTCCGCCTAAGTCATTCATTAAAACTTACCCACATTTCCACACGGCCGACCTCTGAACAGAAATCTGTGCGCAACTAGAAATGATCTTCCCACTCAGGCCTTACCAGGCTGTCCTTTTCTAAGCCTCAATCTTTAAACTGTCTCAGGAACAGGTCCCATTAAATTCTGAGACGTGATCTCAAATTCCACACAATGACATAAGGGGAAGCAATTATGTATCTTAAATCACCCTGATGCTTGTTTAATCAATGA
The DNA here is from genome assembly GCF_036562045.2 of Rhinolophus sinicus. Lineage (NCBI taxonomy): Eukaryota > Metazoa > Chordata > Mammalia > Chiroptera > Rhinolophidae > Rhinolophus > Rhinolophus sinicus. Next base: position 165,448,319 of record NC_133755.1, on the reverse strand, counting down.
AAAAATGAAGATCATTTCCTATATGTTCAAAAGAGGTTGAAGATTAGTGCTCCAAGACATTACTGCAAATAACTCAAGGACTACAAGAGATTGGGAGTTTGGTGTTTGGTTTAGTTTGCTGAAAACAATATAAGGACATCGCAAGATTTATAGACCTTTGGGGAACTTGCTATGATGATCCATAAGTCACTTAAATCCTGGTTTATCACTGACATAAACATCATTATTCATCTTTTAAAATTCTCTGATTTTAAAAGAATGGTAAGCAAATGATTTTATATCAAAAGAAAATGTAGTTACAGAAAATACAAGTACTAGATATCACCTATTTAAAATTACAAAAACAGGGAGGCAAATAAATATGTAACGCTTTTCTGTAATCTTCAAGAAGAAACCCCGCATAATGTTGTGTTTTATATACTTTATAGCATATCTTAGAAATCATCCTTTATCGATACAAAAAGAACTCGTGGTGTTTCATTACAAAGTATTCCATTGTATGAATAAATTATAACAACTAAAAAGAAGAAAAAAATGAAAACTAGCATAAAGGATGGATGTGAGGGTTTTTTCCACACCGTGAGTCAAAGACACATCTATCTTGGAAATAATTTCTTAGAAAATATACATGGTAAGTTTTTGTGATGAATTGTTCCAAGTATTCCATGAAAGAATTCAGCACATGACTTTAGTCTCACGGCAGGAAAAAGTTAAATATAATGAGGGGAAGACAAAGGAGCTCAATGAAGAAATATTTCGGTGCTGAATATTTTGGTATGATCTGACTCAATGGGCCATAAGAAATGCACCAACAAGTTTCATCCCTCTCCTGACCCACTTTCCACGGTTTTACCTTTGCTCAGCACAACCCAACTGTTCAAAATACAAGACAAAACAAAAACAAAAAAATGTCCAATACCAAGATAGCTTTTACCTTTTTAAATTGTTTAAAGGGAAATGTTTACAAGTGAAATAATCTTCAACGTTTAACTAGAGCTCTCCTTTTCCTCTGAAATGCGCAGACCACTTTCTCTTTCTTTCCAGGAGTCTTAAGCCTGCCTCCTTTGTCCCTAAATCAATGGCACTACACAGAATAACCCATGGAGCTTGTGAAAACTCCAGATGCTGGGACCCTACCCATATGACTGAATCAGAATCCCAAAGGTGGTTCTGACATGCAGCCTGAGTTAGGAACTCCATATAGGATGAGCCCAAAACCCAACTTTCAGAATAAAAGCATATGCATACATCTATGTAATTACTCAGTTAATGTTGACATGATCCACACAGGCCTATGAGGAGCCAGAGAACAAATCAATTAGTATCAACCTCAACATACTACGCACCCCCCACCCCAGTCTTTGTCACATAAAGATCACACCAAAATCTTAATTAGAAAATGGAACAGAAGGAATTTTCAAGTATTAAAACTATGGAATTAGAGACCATGTATACATGATACTTTTGCAACTACCATAGCTGTATTTGTTGCAAAATTGTGCCACTTTAGAGATACAAAGTGATATATTTTTTATTGGATTCCCAGCTACATCAGAAATGTCCTTATGTGTTTTTTTCTGCTCTTTGAAAAAAAAATTTGGTTACATAAGTAAACGCTAAAAGTGTTGAACTTTATAGAAATCATAATAACTAGCCAGCCGCCCACCCACCAAAAAAAAGTTCATTCGAAAGTATTCACCTATGAAATGTTATTTTCCTACTTTACATTTTGGGCTCAACAACTGTGACAGACAGGATTTTTTTTTTTTTTTTTTTTTTTGAAGTTCTCAAAACCGATGTGAGGTTTTACCACCCAAACCTTAACCTTAGCTGCCAAATGAGCATGCACAAACTATTCCCCTTATTAACTAGTCCAGGAGTACAAGCTTCTGATAGAGCAGCCCCACAGGATGTTAATAAACTTCAGGTATTTGCTAGTTCAAAGGCTACATGGGAGCCTCCTGCAGGTGACATGCAAATTCAGGGGCAGATAAAGCAAAAGTGAAAGAGCTGAATCTGGCTTAGATTTCTCAGTCCACAAGCCATCGACTCGAGAGAAATAGATATGTATTTAAAAACTCTCACTGACTCACATTTCAAATACTAAATTGAGTGTATTTATTATGATACAGTTATGGCAAAAAATAATAATAACCTAGAAAATATCTCTGTCTCCACACACAGCTTAAGGAGAGACAAAAAAAAAAATCTAGCCAATGCATCTGAAACCACCTGAGTACCCTTTCACAATTAAATTTTAACTAATATTTACAACTGCTTCAATGACCTTACATGTTCCCTTGTTCCCAGCAAATCATCATATCAGCATCTAGTTCAACTTCTGGCCTCAAATAAGGTTCAATAAAATTGAGTTTTCCATTCTGTCTATATAATTAATGTACTTCCAACGCTTAGAACATTCTCAGCAATTCACGTTTTCCAATCGTGGATGGATCACCTACCGAGCTTTCACAACCACAGTAACAAGTCATGAGAATCGCATTAGCATAGCAAACTTTGCTATGACTGCACTATTACAGCATAATGAGGCTAACAACACGGAGAAGATTTTTACACGCATTATAAGAATAGCTGTTCAACTCTGTCCGAGTTGAATTTCCATCAGGGTTACTTGTCCCTCTCCACAAATCCCCAGGGCTCATGGAAAAAAACCAAACCTGCTCAAAGACCGTCCTTCAAAGCACAGGTATTCCAGCCAAGTAAGCTTCAGGAAATAAAAAAGAAGAAGATGGAGAACAAGAAAAATGAGAAATATTTGTCAGTCTCTTATGCTCCTTAGAAAAATCCCCTCACAGATAATTCTTTAAATGAAAGAGAAAGAAGCAGACCAATGGTTCTCTGAAATACAACTTAACCACTGTCCTTAGGAAAGAAAGGCCTCTGAAAGATAAACAAATAAGGTAATCTTCCTCATAACTTTCATAAAACTGAATCTTGCTAAGAAAGTTTACTTTGTTGCAAATATAGCATCTTTTTTTAGGAGGCTTGCTTTAAATGTAACCAAGTATAATATTCCATCTTAAATAATTCAATTTATTTTTATTTCACTGGCCTCTCTTTTCTTCCTTCCCCCTTCCCCCACCTCTTACCAACTCTTTCAATCCCACAGATACCCATCTGGGCATCAGACCAAGACTGAAACTTTGCCAAATCGCAGTGCATCTGAAATCCACTACCTTTTTTCATCAGCCAATGAAAACCCTTGAGCGGCAGTTGGAGGAAAAGAGAAAAGGGAATTCACGTCAGAAACAGATTATCAATTTCTCTACCTTCCACCCAAAGGACTGCTTGTCCTCTGGTATTTTCCCCTTTGCTACCTCTTGACAGAGGCCAGGGAAGCAGGACAGTCTGGGAGCAGCAGGCCATGTCTCCTCCAATCAGTCCTCCCTAGGAAGGGGCTAGGATGCCAAAGGGGGGGTCTAGACAAGCTCGACCTCACAGCCCAGGGTTCCAACCTTGGTAACCATAAAGGAAAAGGCCGAGGGATGTGTAAATCCAATTAATACCGTGAAAAATGTGAAAGCAATAGATTTAGGCATAGAATGAAGAAGAATCATCTAATAGCAATGGATTTTAGGCATAACACAAAGAAGAATCCTCCAATAGCAACGGAATAATCTACCTTGTAAATGAGAAGGCCCCCGCACTATGTAGAGGTCGAATGCAGTTTCTGGAGTCAGGTCACCTGAGTTCTAATCCCAAGTCTGGCACTTTCTAGCTCTGTAGCCTTTTTCATTGAATAAACATTCATTGCTCACCTCCTAAGAGCTAGGCACTGGGTTTGTTGCCAGGGACATATTGGTCCCTACTCCTGTGGAATTAAATTCTAGTGGGAAGGCCATTAACAAACACATAAAACAAGACAAATGCTAGATAGCAACAAGAACACAGACGGAACTTAAATACAGTGATGCAGCTACTGTATTGGGAGAGCTACATTCCAAAGAGCTTTCTGGGAGGATCTCTCAGAGACGCCATGTAAGCCTAGATCTCAATGACAAGAAGGAGCACATCACACAAAGACAGAGGTCAGAGGCATGTACAAAGGCCCTGAGGCAGGCACCACTGGGCCTTTGGAGACAGAGAAGGAAGGCCAGTGTGGCAAATTACTTCTGTGTGGCTCACATTTGTGACCTGTGAAATAGTGGCTGCAAGGATGAAACTCTGAGGCATCATATCTGTACACAGTCTATGTTCAGTAAATGGAAGCAGCTAGAATCAGCACCATCATCATCACCAGTGGGATCCCATCACTGGGGATGTTCAAGCAGAGCCTGGGAAACTACCTCACAGGTGTGACCAAGTTATATGGCCTCTAAGGTTCCCTCAGCAATTAGATCCCAGGATTGGACAAGATGAAGAGAAAAAAATGATACAACTACCACATGCAGGCTTCCTGCCCACGGTCTTTTAAGAACACATTGAATCATGTAACAATGTGGAGCTTACATGACTAATTCGTTCAATGAATGGCCCTTTCCCATCTGAGAGTCCGTGATTCGAATCCCCAAAGTGTCAAACTCCCCACCTGTAGGCAGTTGGCACACTGTCTTTAGCCTTGAGCTCTAGCCTCATTAGGGGCGTCTGGCTTAAAACCTACCACAACAGCACTGAGAAGAACAGAAAAGGATGACTTGTTCTATACTAGCTGTAACCGTGTGTTAGCTATTGACAGACTAAAGTAACAAGGAGCATATTCTTTGACTGACATGCATCACAAACTATTTTATCATGTCACGTTTAAAATGTTCCAGGAAGAAATTTATACATCATAGATTCCACTGGCAATATAGTTCACTTCAAAAAAAAATCTATTTCTTGGCCTACCAGTACTCTCTCAAAATATTTACTAACTTGTTAAGCTTTCTGAAGCCCCCTAATTCGGGCTGTCAAAGATGTAGCCATTGATGACAAACTTGACATAGGTGTCTTTGAGTTAGGGAAAGGAAGGTCTCTTTTACCCCACCCCAAGCTCTTAGTCATTAAAGGTCATATTCTTTCAAGTTCTTTTCTAAAATTCACTCAAGTCCAAGGCAAATATACTAAAACCATAAAGAAATGTAAGGCTTTATATATTCATGAAACTATTTTATCACCTACCCTTGAAAATTTCATTTCTGTTTAGATGGTGGAAATGACTTTTAAAATTTTTTTAAACCTCACATACATCATAAAGCAAGTTGATATTGAATGAGGGCAACATAAACAATCCCAATAACGTAACGTATTGCACAAATACTTTTATTATGCCAGGCTTTTAACCTGTCCAAACTCAAGGAGGGGAGAGAAGAGAAGAACCTTCATAAACCAAGAAATTAAACTTATCAATATACTCTCAACATTAGTTTTTTTCCATCCTAATCTTTGCTCCCTCCCCCATATCCAATACCCAAAAGGCAGAAACCTAGAAGAGCAGATTAGAATCAAAGTTCTCCCATAGGAAAACATTCCTTTAAAACAATGACAAAGCAACAACTTCAGCATAAAACATGTCTACGGAGGATCTTTGAAAATATGCATTATATGTAGATAATTCCTGTGATGTAATCTGAACTAAAAATCCCTTTTCAATATGCACATTTTGGCATACCATGAAACGTTACCACTGTGTACTAATATTTACCTTAAAAGAATCAAAACTGTGCCTTCCAGAAAGCCAAGATTGGGACTAATAGGCCCATTCAAATCCAAATTTATCTACTGGCTTTTGCAACATAACCCAGCCAAAAGAATGTGATTCATATCTCAGCTATGCAACAGCTAACTTTTCAATGTGTTTTGAAGTAAGTGCCACCAAAAAAAAAAAAAAGTAACAGTCATAGCTTTGGCATTAAAACACTAAGCAATTTGAGAATTCTTTAGAAATATAAGAACTAAGTAATACAGGCTCATTGAAGAACTTTAGAAAATACATATGAGCAAAAAGAGAAAAATAATAATCCCAAAATGCCAAGATGACCACTTGTAACACTTGAGTGTACACCCTGCTGAATTGTTTTGAAAAACTGATTTTTACATAAATGACTTCATATTGCACATATTTACTTAATAATATCAATATTTCTATGCTTCTATACACACATCAATAACATTTTTATGAATGTATAATCTTCTACTTTATGGATATAACCTTATGCAATTAGCTCCACTGATATTCTATATGATCTCTTTAGATGCCCTACACTAAAGGAAAAGAGTAGGTTAACCACTATTTCAAAAAGTTATTTATCTATGCCATTCTTTTTTAATTACACATTAGAACTTGTGTTCTTTTCAAAATACTTTGGGAAATTAGGACTTAATTAATCCTCCATATTGGATTTTTATGGTGATTCCAATTTTTTTTCCATTATGAAAATGCTGTGATCAACTTATTGCTTGTACATTTCTGTGAGTTCCCTAGGGAAAAACTCTAAAAAGAGAGTTACTGGGCCAATCGGTATACCTATGTTAAAAACGTGACAATTTCTGCCCAATAGTGTATGATGGTGTATGAGAACTGTCATTCTTTTTAAATGATAAGTTAAGAAATAGTTTGGAAGATAAGAGCATGCAGCATACATACCCAGGATTTTTAAACTTACATAATTACTTTTTTTACTGACATAAAGTGCATAGTTATAAATATCAAGGGCTATACTGTAATGGAGGTTGATTCAGAAAACCATTTACGAATAGACCTCCGCACAATTTATAGAACATCCATATATACTGAATTGTCTTGCTTTCATTTTCCTCTTTGTTACAGTTACACAGTTCTGGAGATACATTCAATACTCTTAAGAAGATATTAATAATCCCTTATATCTACATAGTACTTTATATTACTAAAGCATGTAAAACAAAAAGAATTTTAGTGGAATAAAACATCCTCAGAGCAATCTTTAAAACAGGATATTAAGCTATACCCCCAAAAGATCCTTCAAGCTACGCAATAGTAACTACGTATTTAGAGCCAAGACTGTAATAAGCAAAATCATTACCAATCAACTAATACCAGTATCATGGAGAGAAATGTGTGTCCTAAATGTATATCTCTATTAATTTAGCACTTATTTTTGGTGCATATTTCTGCAGTTCCAAATACTAAAAAATAAGCTCCTGACATAATATAAAGATGGCGCAGAGCAAAACAAGCTGTAGGTTCCTTTCCTTGTTTTTAAAAGTGGCACTGGTTGTAATTTCATATCTCAGAGTAACTCTCAAAGTTACTTAAGTATAGTGTTCACACCCAGGGTGGAGTGCTGTGTAATTTTCAAAGCTCAGAAAGGCTCTGCCTGCTCAAAAATACCTCCCCTCAGAGCCTGTCTCAGAATCATATTTGAAGCTTTTCAAAAACACACAAATTTTTGTCTGGAGAAGAGCCAGTGCATCTGCATTTTTTTTTAAGAAGCTCCCCAGTTGATTTATTTGAACAGTCAGAATAGAAAAGTACTCAGTTATATAAAAAAGACTGGGGAGGGCAGAGTGGTATCCTTAGGTTCCCCAATTTAAATGTTCATACAAAACCCATTAATTTGTCCTATTCTAGTTTATTAGATTACCCAGGTGAAAACTGTACCTTGAGAGGTTCACAAGAAGTTTCAAAAATGGAAGCAAAGCTGGGACACCTGTTGGCCTAGCCCTGGCCACCAAAAGGGAAAAGGGATGGGGGTGAGGACAGGTGGTCATGAAGCAAAACTCAGGAAGATCCACCCTGCCAGAAACCATGGTACTTCCTACTTTAAGCATATAATCCCTTCAACTTCATAAAATATGCTGAAAAGGAAAAAAAAAAAATGCCCAGCTGTATTTTTGTGTTGAAAGGGGGTCGTGTTACAAACGAACAGCATCCAACTACAAGCAACAGTCTCACCATCACCACGCGATCCCAATCAACACGTGATAAGAGGAAATGGGGTGGAGAAATTAAGAGGGATACTCAGAGACATTATATTCCCTTTTACAATATGATGCTCATTTGTCAGAATTAGGTTTCTCAAAAGAAGTTTCTCTCACAAGAACGGTATAAAACAAGCCAAACAAACAAACAAACAAAAAAACACCTACGTCTTCTAAGTAGTTTACGCATAAAAATCTGCCATTTTCTTAAGCTGCCATTACCTACCAGATCTGGACTTAATGATGTCACTGAACTCGTTCTGCCCATCATCAGGCCTGGCTTCGTGCTCTCCGTACTTGGCCATCTTTGCTGGGTTTCGATATATCCAAAGACTTCACTAAATCCTCTTTTTTAAGACTGTCAATTTTCTATAATGCTCCAGTTTGACATCAACAGCTAATGAAAAAAGAGAAAGTATTGACTTGAAAATATATATACACACACACACACATATATACATATATTATTTAATATAGTCATATATAGTTACATATAGTACCCATTAATTCAACAAATATTTATTCAGTGCCTACTATGTATAAGGCACTGATCAGAACAACGGGGATAAGACTATCAAAAAAAGATCACAGCCCCTCTGCCATTATGAACTTTATAGACACAAAGCAGTTAATTATTCAATAAATTATTTCTGATATGCTACAAACATACAAAGGAGAAGCATAGAGTAATATCACCATATAGTGAAGGAATTTGACCTGCTCTGGGCAATTAAAGAAGGCTTTTCTTGAAGGAATGACATTTGAGTCAAGTCTTCAAGGATGAGAATTCAGAATTTAGGTAATCCTTGATTGAATGCAGAATTTTTTAAAATAGACATTTTGGGATAATTTGAAAAGTCTGAATTTGGGCTGTATATTAGACACTATTATTCTATCAGTATTAAACTTCTTTAATATTGGTTAATAGTTTTGTCATTATGCAAGGAAATGTCTGATGGTAGGAGACACGTGATGAAATATTTAGCAATGAATTGTGATAATATCTTCAACTTAAGTTCAAGCAGGACAGCATATATCTATTTATTTATGCATGTCTATCTGCCTATCTATATCTGTTTCTGTACTTATGTATACAGATATACAGAGAGAGAGACAGAGAGAGACAGAGAGCAAGAACTTTGGAAAATGCTAAGTGGGAAATGTAGTTAAAGAGCATATATATATAGGTGTTTAGTCTTCTATTCTTCCTAGTGTAATATTACAGGCAGGAAATGATTGTGGCCGAAACAACAGTAGATGGAAAGAAATGGGTGGATATGTGGGACATTTCAATATTAAATAAAGAAGGTCAATAGGATTTGGGAACTGGTTGGATATGAGACAAAACGATTGCCCAATTTAGGCAATTGAGTAGATGGTGAGTCATTCACTGAGCTGGGGAGTAATGAAGCATAAGCCACCAGAGGAAGAAATAATGAATGTAGTTTGGATTTGCTGAGTTTGAGGTGCTTCTGAAATATGTAAATGGAAATAACAAAAAGGCAGATGGATATACAGGTCTGATCTCAGGAATGGTCTAGATTAGATATAAATCTGGGTAGTTATATGTTATATCATTGACACATTTTATTCTAGAAGGTACATCACATGAATTCTGCTGAGTATAGCTATAATTCAATAAAATAATTTTAATCTTTGGTAGTTAGTCAGAGCATCTTTAGAAATTAAAGAATTGAGAATTCTATCCTGCAATATTTACTACCTTTTCTTTAAGAATGTCAGAGCACTGCATGGCCTGAATACTTTCTGAAACACACTGCCCCAAAAACCCAGACAGAATCAGAATTCAATTTTAAGTTCAGGGACTTGGCTCTATCCTAAGTGCCCCTTCTGTGGACCGCAAATGCCAATTAAATACATTAAATAATTGCTTAATTGGGAATATAACAGTCAACACATCCAAATATTAATCTGGGAATAATGGATATTAATTCACATATTACAACATGTATCAGAACCAGAGTTTACTGCTAGGTAGAATTAGACAAGCCAATTCTTTAAGGACACACCATATGGTTTTATTTTATATTTCATTTTGTATATTTATGTAATATTCAGTATTTTATGTTTTCTGATATATAATATTCAAGGAAACAACATGTTATTTTATAATAATACAAATATACATAATACATAATTACTATTATATTATTTTCCTGATCAGTCAGGAAAAGGGTGTATTCTAATAAAAAAAAGGTCAAAATTACCTTAGAAAAAGATTTTAAGTGTTAAAGAGCTGAGGCATATGAAAACTGTGGCAGATTTCTAAAACTTCGGGAATAATTTCCTCTCCAGTAGGGAGGAATATATGGATTAGATTATATGTCTGCCAAATTTTATGATTATAAAGAACTTTTTCATGTTTTATATTGCTCTATTACTGTTAAGACTTTAGGGATTATTATGTGATTAAGTTCCCTTTTTGGGGTACATACTTGTAAAAGATTTACTGAATTCTTAATTGTATTTTATTATATTCAAAAACCAAACAACTTTGTTCAGAAGAATGCATATAACATTTTATTATGGAAAATCAGGTTTACCCAACAAAATTCTCTTTACTGGCACACAACTA